>NC_071311.1:9005443-9305443 GCF_027563975.2 Plodia interpunctella | reverse complement strand
ATTACAAATTCACTGATTGCATCAGCTTGTGGTCGTCTTTTAGTTTTAGCATGGAAGAGATAAATGGTGACTGTATATTTATTATACAGCCACCATTTATATAATTTCTTTTAGTTAAAAATGACCCACTCTAAGGACATTTAAGCATCGCACACGTAAACGTTGTGTGAAGACATACCCCCTTATGAATAAAAACGCTATTCTTTGATTAGCCTCGGAATAGTTATTCGTTGTATTGTCTCGTTCTTTCAATGTCAAATGTTGAAAAGAGAGAGAGGGATGAAACAAAGATATACTCTCTAATCACTCAAAGCTAATCAGAGAATTTAATGTTTATTAATAAGGCGGATAATGCTCATTGGCCTTTAAATGGGCGTGACTATAAAATCAGTAAATCGCTTAAAAATGTAAATAAATTGAACCACCAAAGCTATTGAAACACTTTACTCAACAAACTCTCAGTACTTCTCAATGACCGCTTCGATCATAGCGACCTCAGGGGCGATGCCTTCCTTGGTCGCGTCCGCCTTGAAGCATGCAGCCACCTTCACCACGCGGCTGCAGTCGTCCGTGATGTCGTCGTACTGCTTCTCGCAGTTGTGGATCAGGCTCACCATCTTCTCCGAAAGGATCTCACCTTGAAAGGGTATTTTTTTATTAATGCTTTTATCAAAGAAAAACAATATCATGTGAGACACCTCGCACCGGACGGGAATGAATGGCGAAGTAGACGGGAGGTCTTTACTCAGCAGTAGGAAACTACAGGCTAATAAAAAATACAAAGAATGCTTATACATGTTGACGGATGTTGAAAAAAAATAATTCACCTGCTAAAATTGTACCCTAGATACACCTATATTAATGCTTTTCGTGTTAGTACTGCTCCAAAACTTAAGGCAGGCAACTTACCTGACATTCGAAGAGTGTTTAAATAGAGACAGACAGAAAGATTACCGTTAGGGAAACTCTTGACGTATTCATTCATATTGACGTGATGGATCCTGGAGTCATCCTTCAACAGTGAGAACTTGTTAGACATGCAGATGATGGCGCAGCCGAGCTCGCGATGGACCACCTCGAAGTCCTTGCTCCAGAAGTGCTTGAACTCCTCCATCACTTCTGTAGTTAGGCCAGACTGAAGGGTGATAAATAATGTTAGTTGTTTTTTTACACTTCTGAATAAGCAAACAGGCATGAGGCCCATCTGATTACCATCAGTGATCACCGTAGCCTATAGACGCCTGCAACATCAAGAGTGTCACACGCGCGTTGCCAGCCTAACGAATATTTTCAAGTCTTTTGTAAGAACTCCATGTTGTAGTCTCTAAGGAAAACTATGTCAAGCACATTCCACAATTCGAGACCGCGTTCTCTTACTCTTGACCGGTAAGAGTGCGCGGTTGTTAGAGTTAATTGTTGTACAAACACAAAAGATATACACAGTGGTAGTTAGTACTTAGTTCCCAAAGAAAGAAATATCCCAAAATTTGAAATAGACCAATATATTAGAAGAATTACCTCCTCTCTGCACTCTTCCAGAGCCTTTCCAAAATGTGCGGCGACGTGGCTCATCACTTCAGCATCGCCTCTGACACTACTGATAGAAGCCAAGACTAGGGCGAAGGCAATATAGCAGGGAGACACCATTTTGAAAAGTTAAAATTGAATACTCCTTACAAACCTTACAAACGGGAAAGACCACACAATGGCGAAGCGACGACAGCTCTTCAATATATCATAGACAAACTTTTTTTTTAGATTTATTGCATATCATTAAATAAACCACTTAATTAGAAACCATCATCCTCCATATCTTTACAGCAATAGAGTTCATTTTTAAATGTATAAGTTTCATGTATGAAGTTGAAGGTTGGGATATGATTCCAGTAGTGGATGATGAGGTAATGGTACGTTGAATGATTGCAAGTCATATTATACTCGGCTATTAGTGATGATTGCTGGTTCAGACTGACGAGTAATGGGACCTGGAGAGGTTGTATGCGTTTATGTAAATGTTATGAGATTAATTGTGAATTATGGTGTTCTTACCTTTCCTGGAGTTTCCAGTACTTCCATTTGATGCTTAATTTCGCTTTGATTCATATTTTAATGATGAAATCAAAAGATTTGAACAAAATCCACTATTAATTCTTCTGCATTATATTAAATATAATATATATTTTTTTAATCTATCACTAGATTTCTTCAAACTTAATAAATTGTTTTTCAAATTCGAAACGCCCAATCATTTATAGTACTATAAATGATTTAAATGATTTTCAACTGAAGCTAGTAGTTCTATAAACGATTTGGCCGCCCTCGCAAACTGCAGTACCCTGCGTTAGCTTTCATTAAATTTCCATTTTCCGGTGAGAGGGTTCGGCAAATCACCGCCCTTAGTATTCATAGGGCACTCTCTTTGTGCCCGTTCAGGACACGCTCACGCTTGACCGGGAATAATAGATCTTGCGATTCATTGTTTCTGGTTTAGGATGTGGAAATTATTGCAGGAATTCATACTCCCTCTTAGTATGTATCTAACCTATTATAGAAATCTCAACACACAAGAGATTTTTGATGACATATATCAGGTTTCTGGAACTGCCTTTTATAATTGTTGCAAAATGCAATTCTATACATATATGTACATCTTCATACAATTTTAAAATATAATTATAAACTATAAATTAATGAGATCACAAACATTTTAGTTAGATTATTTTTTTAAATACAAATTTGAATTGTTTATATTACTACATTTAACCGTTGCTATGTTGATGTATAAAAGTTTTTTCGCATACATTACCCTGCATGTGCAATTAAGTCTGAAATGCGCAAAAATCTATACCGCTTCTCAGAACGCGCAATATATACTGATCTCCATAAATAAGACCCATCCGAGAGGACACGATTCCAAGAAAATGAAAGATCAACAGCGGTTTAACTAAGGCATTAGTGGTATTTGTAATTATAGAACAAATGATATGGACGACATAATCGTTTAAACATGCACAATTATTTCCAAACGATAAAATTTTCATGTTAACAATGACCAAGCGCGTCCACTTAATAATCAAATCATGAGTAACACAGCATTAGATTTAGAAAAACCAATTGAAAAATCATGACCTGTGATTGTAGAAGCAATTAAAAAAGATATAAAACCAAGTAGTGACGATTAGTTTAATGAAAGCTATAGTGAGTAAGATGGGTTTGAGAGTGATAGTGTTGGCGTCAGTGGTGGTGACGCTGGCTGGAGTGGACTCTTCGGCAGATGTCATGAAGGAGTTAACGATAAACTTCGCCAAAGCTTTGGATCAGTGCAAGAAAGAAGTTTGTAGCTTTTTCTTCAAATTTTGCAAGGACCAAAAAGTAATAAGGTCCGATTAGTAATTTTAATAAAACAATATAAATGTTGAATACGTCATGAACACAGTGATACCAAATTATAATAATCAAAGTCATTCAGCAAAAAATATAAGTATAAAAAAAGCAATAAAAGTTATAAAATTTAAATTATAAATGGTTCCATGGAAAAAAGCTAATATCACTTCAGCTGAACTATATTCTATTTCTCAGCTGGACCTACCAGACTCGATAAACAAGGACTTCAACAACTTCTGGAAGGATGACCATGACATCACCAACCGCCTTACTGGCTGCGCCATCTGGTGTCTGTCGTCCAAACTGGAGATGCTGGACCAAGACTTCAAGCTGCACCACAAAAATACTCATGAGTTTGCTAAGAAGCATGGGGCCGGTTAGAATATTTATCTTTTTCTTCCTCGACTATTCCAATAGCAACTATAATATTTTTTGAGGAAAAGCGTCCAGCATATTATTTGTGCCCGTGATAAGATCCTCTAAGGTGCACGAATCTGAACAAGATGAATAATAATAGTAATTAAGTACTGTTGTAATAAGATTATTTCGACCATACGAGTTCACAATCTCATTAAAAAATATAACAAACATTTATTTGTAAAGTTTACATTGGAATGTTTAGATGACCTCTGGTTTTTTGTATTTTATGATGTGAGTTCTAGTTTTGCCATACATTCTTATTTATTTCAGTTATTAGAAATGCAAGGTTAAATTATTTATAACGAATTTCTACATGGGTTTGATTTTCCTCACTCAGTTTAATTGAGAAATACTCTTCTTTTTCGGAATCTTCTCCCTCTTTGCGTAACGACACTCTCCAACGATGTTAGAATTAAATTTTAGGAATAACACTTTGTGATAAAATATAACACAATTTTATTCAGACGACGCCATGGCTCAGCAGCTGGTAGACCTGATCCACGGCTGCGAGAATTCCGTCCCGGCCAACCCGGACATCTGCCTCAACACGCTGGGCATCGCCAAGTGCTTCAAGATGGAGATACACAAGCTGAATTGGGCGCCCGACATGGACCTCGTTATAGCCGAGGTCTTGGCTGAAGTTTAATATCGTGTCTCAGATAAATTAAATTACTTTCCCCACATTTTTGTCTATTTATTTGACATAGTTTTAGAAATGGAAATTTCAGAATTCTGAACAGCTTATAGCTTTCCCAGCCCTGTCTGCTACAAAATATTTTTCCAATCAAACTGGTAGTTGCAGAGGCTAGCATGACATACTCATCAAGCCAGTTACTAGATCTAATTCACGGCTGCGAAAAATCCTACGTCATCCTACATCTCTCTCTGTCTCTCTCTCATCTAAATGTCTAAGTCGCTTCCACCGCCGCCTTAAAAAATCAGAGTACAGGGTCCGCTTTTCTACTTTTCCTCCTCCACTTCTTACGGTCCTTGGGCTTGCCTATTTGTCATCCTTGACGACATCAAACCAGTACTAAAAATGCAAGAGTACAAAAAAAGGTACCGCTAACGCCGAAAGGTAAATAGATGATTTTACGATCTATGTGCCTCTTTGAGAATGCAGTTAGTGCCTATCAGCTATCAAGGCATATTATTCCTGATCCATAATTATCTCGTATGACATTCAGGGAAGATATGAATTGGTTCTATTCTAAAGGAGCGCGCAGAGTATACTCAAATTCAAATAATTTATTCACGTAATTTTTTTTATTATATATCTATCTACAAAGTTGCAGACTGCTGACCACTGCGCAGAAGAAATGTCGAAAGAAACACATTTAAACTGTGGTGATCCCTATCATGCCAGAAGGTTTATTGTTTCTTACATATTTTTTACTAATAGTATTTAGCATAAAGTACGTACCTAAGTAATATACGTAAATTACACGGTCAAAAAGTATACACAGAAACATGTAATGATCGTAAATTACACGGTCAAAAAGTATACACAGAAACATGTAATGATTGTAATCATGTGCTCATAAAAATAAATATAAAACACGATCAATGAAACAAAAATATATGAGAATCCTTTAGCTGCAGTTGCTTATTACATAGATAGTAAGGTCAATCGACCACTCTAATGTCTGTGTGCGTAGTACGACTTTGCTATTTACATGTCAACACTTCACTTCTTCGAGTCGATTCGAAGTGAGAAATTGTGACGCTCGTAGCGTACCAACCGCAACCATAACGCGATTGGTTCTGCATCTCACTTCGAATCGACTCGAAGAAGTAAAATGTAAACCCGCTTTAAGAACTTTGAAAATTGGTGCCTAAAAATTGCATAGTTATTCATACATCGGAATGTGTATGTGAAATATAACGAGCAGTCATTTGATGACTTAATTGCATATTCAAACAGACTATGAAACCATTAAATATTCATGTCGACAATGAGCAAGGGCGCTCACTTGTTAATCAAACGACAAATAACATTGAATTAGATGAAAAACAATTGAAGACCAATGGGCATACAAATCATGTTATTAAACAGACCAATTAAAACACACATAAAACCAACATGCGAGTGTTGGTTTGATCATGAAGAAAATAGCACAGAAGAAGTGAACATGAAGCTATTGGTGCAGATCATTGCAGCAGTGGTAGTGTTGATGGCTGGTGTGGATTCTTCAGCAGATATCATGAAGGAGTTGTCAATAAATTTTGGCGAAGCACTGGATACGTGCAAGAAAGAAGTACGTATTTCTGATCAAATGTTTTTTCAATTTTCCATAGAGTAAATGAAATTCACTAGAAGTGACTAGATCATGACACGTTTTGATCCTATTTATATAAGCGCAATAAGTTCGTACTGCACACGAGGTCAGCTAAAGAAAAGGTATCTTATTGACTCTTATGAACTCTTGTGGGACAATAACTAAACCTCGTGACTTAACTATTCTTTCGTTCTTCAGCTTGACCTTCCAGACTCCATAAACATGGACTTCTACAACTTCTGGAAGGAGGACTATGAGATCACGAACCGCCTGACTGGCTGCGCCATCAAGTGTCTCTCGGAGAAGTTGGAAATGGTGGATGCCGATGGGAAATTACACCACGGCAATGCGCATGAGTTCGCTACGAAACATGGAGCTGGTTAGAATCTCTAAATTTTATATACATCTTTCTTCGGTGACATAATACTTTTTTAGTCAAAGTATCTGCCTATGTTATATGTTCACAAAAGCATATGGATTCTTTTCTCAAGATTAGCTTATGTGATTGTATCACACAAATTCTTTTAATTCAAATAAGTATCTAGTTTTGAAATGAATATAATTTTAAAAATATTTCTCACCACCCTACCTCTATATCACACACGTGACGACTTAATTAGAGTATATTTTTAACATCGTTCGAATATAAGATATTTGAATCAAGATAATACAATTATCCATAATATGCAAAGAGCGACGAAATGTGTACGTCCACCAGCGAATTTGGACCGCTTATTGCACCTTAAAATTACGATTCGAATATTTCAACTTCCAAATAAATCATGGCTTTTACGTTGTTGTATTTTTTAGACGATGCTATGGCCAAACAACTGGTGGACCTGATCCACGGCTGCGAGAAATCCGTCCCTGCCAACGACGACGCCTGCCTCGTAGTGCTGAGCATCGCCAACTGCTTCAAAAAGGAGATTCACAAGCTCAATTGGGCTCCCAACATGGACCTCGTTGTTGGGGAGGTTCTAGCTGAGGTCTAACATCTTTACAAATCGAATCATATTTATTTATTTAACAATTCTGTTTTGTTATTTCGACGTTTATTCATAGAAATTAAAAGTAGTATCACAATTAAATGTTCTTTTTCCTCCTAAAGTTATATATTTTCTTCAAATTTTCTTAATTTCTGTTACTAATACTAAACTGGCTTGTTAAATGGAGTAACGTTTCTTAGTAGTGAACTAATAGATATAATTGTGTTGAAATAAATGAAGTAAATTATTACATGAAATGGTTTATTGCAGTAGTAGACAATGCAAGTGTAGAACAGAAATCTGTAGACTTTAGAAATATGAATAAAAGTGATGCCATTAAGAACCTCTTTTATTAAATCTTCTTTGACATGTTGTGTATCCCATAGATATTAGAACATTACATTTCAATCTGTGGTGTATCCACTCAATTGGCTCGAACTTCTATTTATCAAGTGGGTTGTAAGCTGTAATACATATATCAGAATCCTGAAAACTTAATATTCAAACGACATGTTTGGAAATTCTACCCCAAATGGAGTAAAGCGCAGTAATATATAAATCTGTGGGGCTCACGCTCTAAGTAGAATACGTCAGAAATAGATTCACGTGGGCGAAGCTGTCAAAAGCTAGTTTAAAATAAATATGTAATCAAAGTCAAACCTAATTTCGCCGGTATACTTAGATCACCAATTTATTTTACACATATAGACAATGTAAATAGAAAATTTCCTTCAGGGGATTTGCGTATTTTTTCAGGGGGAGCTTTAGGCGGTCTAAATTTTATAAATTTTCTGGTCGACTTAAAGTCGACTGCATTCAGTTGCTAAGATTATACTCATATTCATTTATTTACAAACATTCTTGTCGAGTTCACTAAGATCTAAGTTACCAGGCAATAGGATTTAAGTAGAAAAAATCGGAAAAACAAAAATATAATTAATGAATCGTAAAATACAGATTTTATGGACCATAAACATTACTCACTATTTCACAATATATCTTTGTCCAATCCAATATATCTGTTCTATCCATCCATTTGCATTAAGACGTTTGCCCACCGCATAATCGATTATTAAACATGTCCATAAACAATGATTAAGTAATTAAAATTTCATGTTAACATAGAATCAAACAGTAAATAACATTGAATTAGATGAAAAACAAATGAAAGCGATTGAGCATACAGATCATGTTATTAAAGAAGCAATTAACACATAAATAAAAACAACAGACGAGTTTCAGTGACATCATAAATAAAACAGGCCAGGAAAAGTGAAGATGAATCTATTGGTGCAAATATTTATAGCAGTGGTAATGTTGATGGCTGGGGCGGATTCCTCATCAGATGTCATGAAAGAGTTCGCAATAAATTTTGGTAAAGCCTTAGACATGTGCATTGAAGAAGTGTTATACATGTTGCGTATTTATTAGAATTACTTAGATCATTAAAAAATCAAGTATGATATAATTAAATCATAAAAATAATAATTAAATCAATATAGTTGAAGATTCTATTACTAAATTACTATTCATGTACCAGCTTAATCTTCCGGATTCCGTAAATACGGATATCTACAACTTCTGGAAAGAGGACTATGAGGTCACTGATCGTCTGACAGGCTGTGCCATCAAGTGTCTGTCAGAAAAGCTGGAGATAGTGGATTCTGAGGGGGAGTTACATCACGGGAATACTGAGGAGTTTGCGATGAAACACGGAGCTGGTTAGAACTGATTTTCTCCTTTCAATATGATATTACCATGAAGCTAAATTCCGATAAAGGAAAGTAGTAATGGGCAACTTTTCAGTACAATTTTACAATATGTATGAAAGCTATTAAAATTGTGAGAGTATATTGATAGCTACGTTATCTCGTATCCATCTCGTATCATCGTATCCAGGTCTTTTAATTTAGTTTCAACAAAAAAATCTGGGTTCCTTTTTTCTCATTCTCTAACATTATTTTTCATTCTAATTAAATATCTCTTTTGCATAGATGACGAAATGGCCAAACAACTGGTAGATCTGATCGACGATTGCGACAACTTTGTTCCTGACAATGAAGACGTCTGCATCTTCGTGCTAGACATTGCCAACTGTTTCAAGAAGGGGATCCACAACCTCAATTGGACTCCGAACATGGATCTTGCAGTTGGGGAAGTTTTAGCTGACGTTTAAGAATACACCCGATGATACTACTCTAGCACTTTCTGTCAATTAACTTACAAATTTATACTTGTGTATATATTTGGTTTTACTTGTCGTCTGTATGTAAATTTGTGTCTGTAAATCTTAATTCCGCTGGTCTTACGTCGCCAACCGGCGCGCCGATTCAGTTTCTATGACAATGTATTATTTTGCACTCAGGATCGGCTACCTACGAGGAAATTCCGTAACGACGTCATAGGTTGAATGTAACAAGACCACCTTGATTAATAAATTTTATCAAGGTGGTCTTGTTAAATTCATCGAATAAACAATTTTAATAACATTAACCTATGTATCATTATACATACTTTATCTGAAGTTACATAATTCAATCTGAAATCGAAGTTTAACTGGACTGGTACCTAATGACCAATCTTCATAGTATGTCAGTCGCAATCAACAATCACACAATCATCTAAAAAGCCGAACGTACCATTAGGGAGTAATTAAAAATCATTACCAGTGGTATATAAACGTCGAGAAGTTATGTGGAGAGGTTTTTATCCGCGATCTTTGAAGATGTCGCGTGTTCTCTTTTTCTTTTTCGCAATGTTATTAGTCGGCGTGAGCAAGACGGACGCTTCGCAAGAAACTTTGAAGCATATCACATCAGGATTTCTTAGGACGTTGGACCAGTGCAAGCATGAGGTCTGAGGCATTCCTTAGTTTTTGTTGAATCTAATCTAATAATGTTAATGATTTTCAATTAGTTTGACAGATTCTACTGTGAACAAAATAAAATGTTTCTTGATGACTGCAAGCTACTTAAATATTTTCCTCATCGGAGTCTTATCCCGGCTCTTCTGCAGCCGTTGAGCTTCGGAGCCCAAGACCCGCGGTTTGTTTTCTTATGCTCATACGTTGCGTTCGTATGTTCATACCGTGTCTATATTTTCTTTACAAATTATAGTTTTTTTTTTATAAGGATCAAATTATGTTATAATTGATGACTGATTAAAGATAAATAACACAGACACAAAAATTATAGTCCCTAAAACTGAGCTCCGTTTTAAACTGAAAGGACAAACTTTTTTAACAATTACAACATTCGTATAGATACCTGCGATATCTTTGTGGTTTCCCTCAATTCCAGCTCCAACTGCCAGACCATATAGTGTCAGACCTTTACCACTATTGGAGGGAGGACTACTCTCTCCTCAACCGGGACACAGGCTGTGCCATCCTCTGCATGAGCAAGAAGCTGGACATGGTGGACTCTGAAGGGAAACTCCACCACGGGAATACCAGAGAGTTCGCTGAGAAGCACGGAGCTGGTGGGTTCGGAGGGACCTCTTCTGTAATCATCACTAGTACATATTATAAAACAAGGTCGCCCGCCTCGTCTATCTGTTTCTAAGCTTCTTTTTGAACCACTCAGTGGATTTTGATGCAGTATTCACTGTTGTTTAGACACTTTGGTTTATACAAAACAGATTTGGACCCCGAGAAACTGGGCCTAGGTCGCTAGTCTTTATTGGTATAACAGTACTTTCGCACAACACAATAATACATAACATAATGTTTTGTTTCGGTTTTGTGCTATTTTTTGCATATTATCTGTAATATGTAATATATATATTTTTAAAGAATCAGAAAGTTACTGCTAATATCAAAAGCGAGCGATCCTTCTAAATGGCATGCAATTAAAATGAAATCTTTAGAACGCTATGTTATGCGAAAGTTGTGCCTAAATACCATAAGGTCGGTTGAAAGGTTGATTGATTCCCACACTTGATGAAAAATCCACGATTTCAATTTGTTTTGGATATTAAATTTATTTTAGAGTCATCTTTTTATTTTAATATTTCAAATATATGAAAATTCATATTTGTGTGTTTTCAGTATTTGTGTGAATTTAGGAAATCTTTCACTATTTTACATTAGGATCCCTAATCGCGTTCAAATTTCAGCTTCCGACGTAGCCTCCAAACTAGTGTCTCTTCTACACGAATGCGAGAAGCAGTTCGAAAGTATTGAGGATGAGTGCATGAAGGTGCTGGAGATCGCCAAGTGCTTCAGAACAGACGTGAGGAAGCTGGACTGGGCGCCCAAGATGGATGTCATCATCTCCGAGGTTCTTACCGAGATTTGATACAACCCATTGTGATACACGATAGGAAAATGATGTAATTCAAACGGTTTTGAGATGGTTGTGAAATTAAATACTTAATTATAATAAATTGTCACTTTAATTTTAACTCCTTCAATGAAATCATCTTGCAACTATTACTATAGGATTTAACTATGTTTCTATACTACTTAAATATTATTTCCCTGATATCGGAAAGCTTAAACATGACGAGCATTTAATTTTTTGTTTAATTATTAGTCCACATTAAAAAAAGTGTTTTTTTTTAATGTCCGCAATTTCTTTTGGAGATTCTTCGGGTAACATAGTCTTGTTAGCCTGGTTTTCAAGCGATATTATCTCACGGGCATAACGTTGACAAAGTTGCTTACCATACTAAGTGGTCCTTACGGTCTCGTATCTGGTATCAGCATCAAACTGCAGGTGCTAACAAAGGCAGGAGGTTCAGGAGACACGGGCATATAAATCGAGACACAATGATAGTCGTTAATTTACACGTACTATCGGCCATCGGGCTCGATTAGAGCAAGTCAACCTGGACGAGTCCGCTCGCTTTTGATCTTTTTTCAGATTTTTCTGAAAATTAAACCGGGACGTAAAACGTCATGGAAAATGGGACGGCACGCGTTGCAGAAAGCGGGACAGAGAGTAGGAGCGGGAAATCCACGTAGTGGGAAACAGGACGGGACACATTGCAAAAAACATGATGGCACAATATGTAGGAAACGGTACGGGATATCTACTTTACATTACATAGCAGGAAGCGGGATTGGACAAGTTTGCGGGACGAGACATACAGCGGGAAACAGAAAATTGAACTAAAGATGAGAAAAAATACAAATTTGAATCATATATATTTACCAGTCTTACAGATTACGCGATAAAATTACTGAGATTGCCGCGGGCAAAAGCTAGTATATGATAATATTGTGAATCTTTTCATTACATTATTGTGGAGGTTTGATAATAATTATTATTACACATATACTAATGTTACCCATCTGCAAGGGCGATAAATAGCCGAATGTTTATAATTTAGTAAGTATCTACCTATAACGTGGGTATGGCTCCATGGTATTCCAAGTAGGTAAAAAAAAAGTGATTTATAGCTATATACACCATAACCGTGTTTGAAAATTTAGCACCAATTATAATGCACTCATCTGTCGTAGTCGGCGTTACTCGCCACTTGTCTCACCATCTACTCGCCCCATGTGACCCCAGTATTCAGACTACCTAGTCCAGACTGACGAAGCCCGATTGTCCTGTCTCCATAATGGTTAGTTCAGAGTTATGGCACAATTACTTGCTGATTTAGGGAATGGATTGGACCTTCTCCCTGGTTCTGAGGTGTGATAATCAAGTGTAGCCTGAGGAGATGGGAGATAGGCTGATTGATTCTGAGGCGGCCAAGTCTTCGTTAGCGTTTAGATTTTTCCTTGATAGTGATTGCCGAGCATTTCAGTGGTTCCGAGTTGTGACTAGTCTCACTGAATCACTGAATGTAAAAAAATTGACTTCAGGCTTGAATTTTATTGAGAATTTATAGAATTAATTATTATAAAAAAGAAAAACCAGAATTGTGGCTTTTTATTTACAGTTATTGGCACTAGAAAATCTCACAGCGTTACCAATTTTCATTCCAAGTGTATTGCGAGTATCTTGATGCTGACGATCATTGCGGTAAAATCCTGCATGAAGTCATTTGAGTAGATTCAAAAAAACATATATAAAGAGGAAAGTACACCTGCTGCTAATCGTACCGATATCAATAAAACTGTGTAGAATGACGACATGTACCAAAACAAAGGACACAGGTGTCGCTGCAGATTTAACTGTGTGTATCTCATTGGAAATGTGCACAGATTTCGGAGGGGGTGGAAAGGGGGCTTTTCTGCTTTGTTTTCATATAGATACTTTATTGGATGTCATGTTCCTATTTTAAGGGTTATTGTGAGTCTCTTTAAAGTTATTTACTGCTGAGTAAAGATCTTATTTTTGAACAGAACCCCCATAAATTCAAAAGTTGCTAGATATATGAAAAATATATTTTTTTATACGGCCGGGTACGTTTATAGTTAATATGCTCAAGATTCATAAAATAATGATGGTTACAACCATCACCTAGATTAATGAATATTTGGTGATATATTAAAACAATATTATGTATAACCTTCACTTTAATACACACAATCTTAAACTACAACATATTACAAATGTATTCTAAGGCGCAAGGTTTAGGGAGAAGTTAATTTACTATTTGGTTATTATATATCGGTTTCCGTTTCGCAAAGCCTAAGTTACATTTGATACAGTCCAGGGCTCATTCACCACATACGTAAACTTTTCATAGCGTGTTCTACCGTCAATCATTCAAGAGATTTTGAACTATGTCGTTTTTCAACTATAATAATTAATTAAACCAAAACACGCGTTGAGGACAAACATAATAAAAATGAGCCAATTTAACAAAACTTATATTTTTTTTTGAAGATCAATAACTTTTTAGTCTCCTCCAGACTATAATAAATTTCTGTTTGCAATAGTGTATTTTACACTTTCGTCGTTGAAACGTCAGCAACAATAAATAAAGAATGTTCGCGATAAGTTCTGTAAGTAAATATAGTTATGATACATTTCGTTAATAACAAATTCTCTCTTCCTTTCCTAAAACCGAACCCTGGCTCACTTCTCTCACTGCTTCGCATCCTCAGCCATGATCTCCTCCAACACCGTCTCCATGTCGGGCGCCCACTTCAGGCTATGGATCTTGGTCCTGAAGCACTTGGCGACCTCCAGCGTGCGCGCGCAGTAGTCGCCGTTGGATTCAAACTGTTTCTCGCAGTCGTGAATCATGGTCACCAGCTGCTTGGCCACCTCGTCATCTACGAAAGCAAGGGCTTATTTTTTCAATTGTGGTTTAAGATGTTGCTTCTTGTCATATATTTTATAGAAACTAAAAAAGAATCTACAATAGATGACGTCTTAAAATATTTCATTAATTCCCTGACGAAGATTAAAATAACCACGTCCAGGAAGCAGGAGCAGCAAATTAGTGTATAATATCCACCGTACATTAATATCACCATGTGAAACTATATTTGCTAGTTCTTGTAAACTAATTTATGATAATGATGATGAACTACCACTGCAACTACAACCTGCAACTGGATACCGCCGTGACACTCCAGGAAACTATAAGGATGATTTTACTTATTGAGACCCATATTTGTTAATTGACCTCTTTAGAGAAAAGGCTGCGATTAAGTTTGTTAGCGCCGCTTCTTGCGTTTTCGAAGTCGGCTGTAGACTTAGTTTTAAGTAAACATCAATATGCGATGTCAATATCAAAATAATTTGTCTTACCGGCACCATGTTGTTTGGCAAATTCATGAGCGTTAGCATGATGCATCTTATACTCATTGACCTGGACCAAGTCCAGCTTGGTGGCCATGCACATGATGACGCAGCCCAGCTCGCGGTTAAGGAGTTCGTACTCTTCCTTCCAGAAGTTCATCAGGTCTTGCATTATATTCTCGGACAAGTTCAGCTGGCGAAACACACGGAATAACAATAATGAGCACGCAAAATATATGAAATCACGGATCAAACTCTGCATACACTGTTGCCAATTCGCAACGCATATAAATTCCTTATTTAGTATTTCGTGAATCAGGATATTACCTAACAATAAAACTTACTTCACTTTTACATTGATCGATGACTTTTGAGAAGCTTGCCGTCATCTTGTGCATTACCTCTTTCGAGGAATGAACCCTCTGCATACACAAAAGCCCTAGCACACAAACCAACAGGCGCCATTTTGGAGTGACCGCCATTTTGTTCACGTTTGCCGTAAAAGTATCAGGCAGCAACATTTTATGCAAAATTTGCTCTTCGCAGGTTGCAATCAAACTTAATTAGTATATTTTAATGACGGGTTGTAAAGTCATGATTTGATGAATTAATTATAGTGGAAGGGTGTTAATTCCCTTGTTAATAAGAACTCAGAAGGACTTAGTAGTTAATTGTTAATTAATGGGGCATACATAGTGTTTATTCCTTATTAGGCACTGAATACAGTATTTTTAAATCTTGGAAGATTGAGTAAAAAAAATTTATGTCACTGTTTCACATTACTCATCGATAATGTGAAATAGTGACATAAATTAATATGATATAGCAGAAGTAATACATGTATCTTTATCACTAGTCACTTAGTTTACAAGAAAAGCATAAAACAAAGTCGAAGCTTTGTTTTAAATGAAGCAACGGAATTTGATGCAGTTTTCAGTTAATGAAACAATTTATTCATGGCCGGCGCAGGTCGCAGGTTAAATAATATCGGATACAATAACGTCACTAATTATTATAGTTAACAGTCGTCAAGATGTTCAAATCTATTCCTAGTTCTGTCCCATTTGACGCAAATCTGCAAACTTATCTAATATACGACTGATGTCTAAATATAAATTTATTACATACCTAGTCTATTAATCTGCGTAATTGTGTGTTCTCGACTTGGATGTGAGTTGAGCTCGGTGTTAGCACAAATGGCCGGGATGGGAGCCTGGGACTGGCCAGATTAGTCTTCATTACAGAGCTGCCATGCCTCGAGTTTGTCACTCCTCATGTCTATTAAGGGGTTAAGCTGCATTTGTGATTTACGTCATTTGGTTTAGATTATATAGGGAATACCCAATGCGTAAGAGAGAGGACTTGATTTAGAATTCTCATTGTCAACTCCTTAAGTCTAGCAGAGTGAGGCATTTTTAACAAATCTAATTAATGTATTTTCTTTGTTTTCAGGTAAGGTTCTGACACAAACATGAGAGACTTCCACTATTATTAGTATGTATCGTAAGTACGATTTATTTAATATCTCGTTATCAAATGCCATCGATATACAAAGACGAAGAAGAGAACTTAGATGAAGTTTCTTTTAAGCAAATATGTATACCTATATAACTTTACGTATTACTACTTACATACTTAATTTCAATAGGTTATATCATTTTACACCAACGTTTAAAAGTTTTAAATTTACCATTTATTGCATAAAAAAATGAAGCGCGTTATTTACAACTTTCAAACATGAATGAGTGAAATTAGGTACGTATTCGATCCAAAGCGAAAGGTTGACCCGAGGGACTGTCTATCTCTTGATTGTACTTTTGCGGCCAAAAACGACTTAACCAATTATGATGCCCCACTTAACTTAAAAATTCCAGTGACAGATCCTACGTAGCTTTTAAATTTCATAAAATTTTGCCCCAAGATGATTTGTAGATCTCACTCGCTTAGCTTGCTCGATTAACAAGAACATTTAAAAGGCGGACTTGAAGCCTGATGCTTTCTCTACCAGCCAACCAACAAATACACTAATCTTTGCTTATGTAATTATATATCAAAGAATTTACGCAGGGCCTAATTTCGGGCATTCGGAATGACCATCGTTAGTGTCCACCTGACGGGTCCCAGCTAATCCCGGTGGACTCAGCTGTGTGCAATGATCCTTATCTGATGCTGACTGATCGTGACCATTTGTATGGAGGAAGACTGCGGCGTAGAGCTGTTGTGGGTTAGATCTGGCCTGAAACTGTGACTTACCTAAACCTCGCGAGCACTAAACATTTTTACAAAATTGTGAATATTTCAAAAACGACTTAGCCGATTTTGATGCCCCACCAACTTAAAAAAATATTGACAGATCCTATATACTTTTTCAATTTCATCAAAATCGGACCAACGGTTCGAAAGTTATCGCGTTACAAACAAACATACATACATACGTACATACAAAAAATGTATTTTTGCCACAAGTAGAATTGTTGACCTCGCTCGTTCCAACAGCTCGGTCAACACACAGTGTGTGATGTCACAATATTTTTTTCTCGCAAATAGTGAGTGTCTTCTAAATGGGTGATTTCAGATAATTTTACCTAGATTATATTCAATTTACGTCTATCCAGATGACAAAATTAGAAACTATCTATATCGCTATAGACCATTACCTGTCTTGTTGTTGTCCTGGTAGAAGAAGGGCAAATTAAGAAGTGCTGGTTTGACAAACAAATTGGTTTGACAAAATGCCGAAGACCGTGCGAAGAGGACGAGAAAAAATTAGGAAAGTCTTTCAATGGCGAATGGCGAGCAATCGGATGAACATTCAGATGAAAGAGAGACCTACCTCTCAAACGCACCCAAGAAAGAGATGAAAATAATGTCTAAACATGTCAAACAGCCTGTCTACGACTTCTAAAGCAAACTCAGCTAAACGTCTTAAGACTATCTCCAAGTGTCCATCGCCGGATTCGCCGGGTCACCAAGGGTGCAAGTGTCCGGACATTAACCGGCTTACCCGGTCCGGCCCCGGGCAGATTTGAATCTATCCGGGGAGCATTATCTTTTATGTTTTGGCTTGTTTTGAGGATCCCTTGATAAATCTGGGGTTTGAATCGGCATTACTGTTGATAGTTTGTGTGTCTTTGGAATAACATAACTTAGAAATTATTTGCGAGTTGATTTATCAGTGTCATTATGGTTTTTTGATTGGCTTTTAATGAGTGTACATTTAAAGCTACACGTAGCCTTGGTAGCTAGCTCTGTCTACCCCGTAAAGATAAAGACGTGATTACTGTATCAGTAGGTATCCATATTTAAATTGTTAGTTATATATCAAGTAGGTACGTACCTACGTACATGATTCATACATACATACTCTTACCGTTATGACACGGGTGCAAACATTCATTGAACTTGTTACTGTTATGTTACTACGCCTGACTCAACATAATAGCAAAATATATTTAATACAACATTGCTACCTATCAATGTTCGCTTTAAAAATGTTTCGAATAAACTTTCTTACACTTACATTATTACTCAAAATGTAATTCATAACTGTTAGACTCACGGCCGGTGCGGTTGTCGACCATAAATCCCGAGTTACCGATAACGAGTGATTTATCGATACTTCTAGCTTAATTACCGAGCAACTACAAGTTTTGAATTGGTAACAATCATGAGTTATGGCGTCTACAATTTTCGCCATTTTATAAAGCAACATAAAACTTTGACTTCTATGCTCAATTCAACTGACAATAGACTTTAATGGTTTATAAAAAATAATAAAATAGTTAATAGTTAGGTACGTAAGCAATTTTCTAATAAACATATGCTTACTTACTTAATGTCAACTTGATAATTTTAGGCGAAATTACAATACTTATCTACGTATGGTAGGATGATATTTTAGGAGTTTGCTATGTTACTAGGTACTAAGATACCTACTTGGTGAAGGGTACGTCAAACATAGGTTGACTTTTATACAGTATAATTTGGAAGACCGGTAACCGATACGACCATTTGCGGCAATTTTCACAGACATTTAAAACGAACACTGAAAAATTGGAAACGTTAAATCGACAGCTCAATTTCGCACGTGGCGGTCCAATATAAATCAGCGCAAATGTTGATAATGGCTGGCCGATAGCCAGTGTAGCACAGTGTACAACCTCCCAACTCATTGCAATATGGCCACTATCTACTGGACTTAGAGGTTACAAAACTTACGTGAGTCGACCGTACACACGTTAATAGCGCACTTAAATTTGTTGCATCTGATAATGCGATAAAATGCAGTGAAAAATGACCTTTTTAAATTGGTGGCTGCGGTCGCCTGATTTATTTAATAGCTATTTTTAACAGAAAATAAAAATTAAGCTTGCTGATGCAAATATACTTTTCACGATAACTCTGTTTTAATTTGTAAACGAATGCCAAGTTAAGCAAAAAATATTAAATTCTTAATAATAATTTTAAGTACTACTTTATTTTGTTTATTGATGCAGATATATCATATTATTATATTTAGTTCTAATTACAATTACACAAATTCCCATCTTAACGCGCGTCACGTGAAAGCTAGGCACTAAGCCCACATATCTCGAGAATTCCGTTTAAATCCCGTTTACCATTTAAACTCCACTTAACAACTATTCACGCTAAACAGTTAGCATGCAGTTCATATAACTTGCAAATTTCGCCATTGCCATTGTGCTGTCCCGATTCGATCGTAATTATTCCGAGTCGGAATCGAACCTACGCCCTTTCGTGTCGACTGCGCCGTGTTCCACCTGCTAAGTCGCGGAAATTGCACCTACATTCTAACTTATTTAATTTATGAAGCCCGTTTTCTTTAGTGCGATTTCCACACACAATTAAGATTGCCAATAGGATTTTAAATGTATTTTCTTCTCTGTCTAATTAATATAAGTAGGTATTTAGTTCTACTGAATACTAGACTGATAACTTTCGATATCCAAGCTGTCTTTAGTACCTAAACATTCTCAATTGTATGTACGCTTCTGGTTAATACAAGGAAAAACAAGAAAGCATCGTTGTGAAAACTTCTAAACTAAGTACTAACGCCATCTATTACAGAGGAACAGTAATTATATATTTCAAACTTGTTTCTTGCTGGCTATACATTATTGGCGAACTCGGGCAGACGCCGAGGCGAATATACGTACATTGCGTTGGAAAAACTAGCAATGTACCTTCAAACCGCCTAGTACGGCGAACTGTTTGCCGATAGTGTGCTTTTAGCCGGTATTACATCCTTTTTTCTGTCATCATAAAGTCCCGAACACACGGAATTCCTGTGCACTCTTGCTGCACAGTTTTATGGAATTATACATATAAGCATGCACACGTGCGCTAAAATTCCATACTATTTTTCTGTGCACGTGCTGGATACGCGATTGGTGTGCAAGGGCTTTTTTATGATTTTATCTCAGACTGAATTCGCAGCAATTGTGATATGCTTCAATTTCGATGAAATGGAAGAAAAGAAAACTACTTACCCTGTTTTTTCCCTCTAACCATCTGCACGTTTATACTTCTACATAATATGTAATTTATTTGTTTGTAGTGTGAGTTCGAAGCCCAAGTGTCAATAAAATATGAAATACTAACCTTTTAATTTCCGGAATAGGATTTCCCTCGGGGCGCACATTCTACGAAGTTGTTTTATCTGTGGTTCTGTATCTGACCATTCCTTGTTATTTTCGCTTCGATTTAGGAATAAACTCGTGCTCTAAAGCTTGTTTAAAAATGGAAAATGTTTATCCATCTTTTTGAGCGTCGGCCTCTGCCAGGGCCAGGCGGGAGCGGCATAGCCAGACATATTATCCCTACGTAATTCGCCGTCTATGCAAGACGTGTTGTCGCAATATTGTAATGAACAACCAAAATACATTACAGTAATAACTAAGTAGGTATTGTACTTAGTATATGAACATACATACGTGTTCAAATATTCATAAATATAATATAATATTGTTTACAAGTAGGTAAGTAACGATGATGACGTAACATGATGATAAAAGGTATAAAATTGTAGCACTTGAAATTAAACTGAAGTTATAATTTATTCTTGGAGTTATAACCCAAGGAGCTATGGTGATTTTCGTATTACAAAGAACTTGACTTGGCATATTTTTTACTTTTATTTTTATCATACAAATTACAAATTGGAGTAGGGTGCTTTGCTTAATTATCTGTAATAAATTATATGTTTAAGATGCGCCTTATGGCTTGCATAATACCGTGAGCTCGAATCCCTCGAATGTCTATCGTCAAAAATTGCACATTTAAAATCTATGACCGAGCATACTTCTGGAAACATAGCTGTTGAATATATTCATTAAAATGTCTCATTTTCAATTATAATTAACTATTTTTGCAAACGTTATTTTGCAAAACAGTCACTAGATCAAGGCGAAAGCGACTCAAGCATGACGTAATAAAGTAACAATTAGGTTGTTTGGGCCACGAGAGCGGTGCGGGGTATCGACCGAGCGACCGTCCCTGTCAGAGGCGCGCGGTCGGCCGCCATTACGAGACGTCAGCGCGCGCGGTACCATGCTCGCCCGGAAACCGCAATGTGTTGGCGCCAAGTGTCCAAACTACCAAAGAGCCCAGGAGTATTCTTCATATGTTTATTATACTTCTCTTTGTACTTAACGATCTCCTACTTCCTAATAATGCCGGTCACACAAGTAAAGTTTATCAACGATGCGCTGAGGATCGGAGACAAATATTCTCTGATTTTCCTTGCCGCTCCCGGGACGCCGGCGTTCACTGATGCCGAAGGCGCTGACGTATTTGAGAATAGACGTTGCGGGAGATGTTTTGTCACAAATAACAAAGGATTTCTACCCATGAATCTCTACGATGCTGTCTTAATTTTTCGAGAAACGAGCGACCAAGAAACTGCTATGCTACAGCCAGAGAAACTTTACAACATTGAAACCAACATGAATTGCATAAGAAGTAAGTTCAAGAAATGCAAACAGGAGCCGAGAGTTGTGGCTTTGGGCTCAAAGGAGACGTTTGATCTGTGCAGTTTTTGTGATCATTTAAAAGTGTGATAAACTTAGCCTTGTTAGATTAATGATAACAGCCAAATAGATAGTTATGTAATTATGCAAAATTGGTGCTTGAGTGCTGAATGCGTATTGAATAGACCTCTAAGATATTGCCTACTTTAATATTAACTAGTTTTAAGTGCATAGATAGTCATAAATTAATAATGATATTATAATGAAGTGGGTAGTACAAACAAAATTTTGAGAATCAATAATTGTTAAATATATTTATGTAATTGAGAACAAAAAGAAACTAATGTTATGTTTAGCAATCGTGAATTCTATTTTCATTCAATGTTTGTGTAAAAATTGTTCTTACTAAGAGTTCCTATACTTGGGGGCCTTAGTTTGAAATTGTCACAAGTGAAGATAAGCCTTAAGTTTTATGTTTTAGAGTCCAATATTGCTTAGACATAAGATGTCACATTTCTAAGAGTACCTATTACCTAGTTGCAATTTCATATTAGGGCCTTGTTTATTCATTCCGGTTTCTTGTGTATTAAAAACATTAGTTTATTTTCTTATTAAGCTACCTAAAGGCTTTTCACTTACAATGATAGAATCTAGGGCTACACCAAAATGTTAATCATTCGATTTAGTATTATCCACATGTTCCTCTAATGATTCCAATCCATTGTACTTAGCTAACTGCAATGCAGCCGTGAGATTCGGATTGGTACCTACCTCTTTTGTATTCCTCGAACTTTTGTCATTAGGTGGCACATTTTCGAATTTTTTACCATTTTTGATAATGTCATGTGCCATTACATCTATGGTGCCATACGATAAAAAGTCATTCTGTTTTGTTTTTTTTTTTTGGAAAATGTTGTAATTTTAACAATAGCTACTAGCATAATTATAATTGCAGCTAAATACCTATAGCAATCCATGTAAACTCTATCCTCCTGTTGAAATAGGAATTATTAATAAGGATTGCTACTAATTACACATTGTAATCTTTTGTTAACATGCAATGCATTCAAAACAGTCAGTTCTACTATTTAATAAGCTCATTGTTGCTAAAAGAAGGTGAGAAAGCGTAATACTGGTAGATATAGGTATCTCTAGGCTTAAGTTCGCCGTTACATTTTTTGTAATAAATAAAATGCAGAATGCACCAATTTAATAATAATAGGTTTAATATGATTACTGTCTAATTTGTTAATACAAATGTGGAGAGATCTACATTAAATAAATCCTTTTTGATGTCAGTAAATCTCAAAGATAAAGTATCTAAATTGTGAGCTGGAATTAGTGTTCCCAGGTCGTCAAAAAAAGCGGGACAGACCCGCCAGTGGCTGGACATTTGGGTAACAGCGTAAATTATTGAAGTTTTCGTGAATACAGCGAAATATTGTATGTAAGAACGGCGCTAGTCTACACTCATTTGAGATCGCAAGGCTCGACTTGTGAAGTGACTATGGTTTAAATGAAGAACAGCTTAACTAAAGCCGGATTTTGGCCGGACATTCAATCAAAAAGCCAATGTCCGGCTTTATGCGGACGCCCGGCAACGCTAAATGGAATCTATATTCCACAACAGCATGGGGTTGTCCCTATTATTACCCTTTATGCCCAGCGCCATCGCCACTCCTTGAAATACCCGCTATGTTTCCGCTAGTTATTAATACAATTATGGCTAATGGATTCGCTAGTTGCTATGGTCTTAATAAATGTAATTGAATATTCGAAATATTAAAATCTGTTTATGCGAATGGATTCACATCAATTCAGTTAAAATTGTATTGTCATTGATTGATTGGATCATATTCATTACATAATTGCTTTGTGAATAAGTTCCCAACACATCTGTTGACAGTGAATCATTCTATTGTCTGTTAATCTGGCTGTTAACTAACAAACGGTTGTGATATGGCCATAATCATGAAAAGAGGTTTGATAACACGGAGTACATGCACTAATGAATTAGCCAATCAAACACTCCAGATAAACGACAAGCGAAGAACTCAAAAATCAAAGCCAAAGAAACTGTCTTTTTTTCTTTTTAAAAAATTATCTACCATTTGCCAAAAGTTTTAATGAGAAATCTCGATGCGAAGATCTCAAAATGTAGTTTAAAATTATAACTAACACTGTTCATTCAAAATACATCTTTAAAAGTGTAGAATTTATTGCTTCTTCTTTTTAGAATATTGTTGCTATGCCTAAAACCTTTTAAAATTTATGAAAATTCCTCTACAAATATCTTTTCTTTGCAGTCTGCTCCATTTTCTGTGTATTTTTGCTTATCGTAAAAGAGTGCGTTATTACGGTTTGCATGTGTGAAATTTATTTATAGGTGTTTACAAAAGAACATCGTAATTTCATTTAAGTAGTCCACACACTTTGTTACGTAGTGCAGCGCACTCTCTGTGCCCGATGTATGACTAACTAAACAATATATATAACTAAACCTATACAATTTATTGTACCTATTTCTCAGTCGTTTATTATATCATGGATTCTGACTTTCGAATATCTAATATCATTCACTTTCAAAATCAAATGATTTATTCAGAAATTAGGCCTTCACTACTAAGCTACAAACTACTAGCATTTCGAAACGACCAATAATGAGAAGAAATGCCGAAAGAAACTCATTCAAACAATGTTTGTCCCTATTATGCCAGAAAGGCTTACCATTTTTTAAATATAAATTTATGTATAATTTTTTATCAGTAATATAACAACGTTAAGTACACAATAAAGTACATGGTCAAAAGGTATACTGAAACATATTATGATTGTGATCAAGTGATGAATGGTTTCTATTGTCAGATTATTGTTTTATCTCAAATTATTGATTGCATTAACATTAGCGGCAATAGCAGTATTTGTTTCATTTTCTTCATTCAAATGTATGTTTTCAAAACATTTGATGAATATGAAATGTCACTATTGTTCGCTATTATAACACGTTCACAAGAGTACACGCCCAAGGTCACTCTGGCCTTCACCTTGTCTGGCCTGGCTTGGATCAGCCGGTTTTAGATATGTACACTCTTTGACTGTTTTAGATCATGTTGGTTTTTATTATTATCCATGTGAATCGTTGTTTTGTATAACTGTTTAAAATATTAATTACAGCGGTTATTATTAAACATTCGATCTAAATTTTCTTGCATTCAAATATTTAAACGCAACTAAAATACAAAAACCCAGCAAAAATAAGCCCTGTATTAGGTAAAAATTAAATAATTAAGTACTTAAAATACTACAAGACAATACAAAATATATTTAAAATTTATATGTAAAGTTAGATTGCATTTCCAAATTGTGGCATTATTTTTTGCATTTAGTGTAAATTGTAGTAAAAATGTATGAAACAGGGAGTTGATGTTGGAATAATCTTTTTAGATAATTTTAATTTAAATTATTTGAAAAGATAATTGTAATTATAAGCAGAAACTATGTACGTATTCATAAGAAAATATGTACCTACATAGTATGCTTAGGTACGGCGATATGTACAAAAATAAATATACTAGTTAGGTACATTGTACCTATAAACAGAACCGGAAGGGAAATTAGTACTTAATTAAAGTAACACATCTGATATTAATAAAAAAATATATTATACATGTTATACTTGAGCATTTCTTTGGTAAATAGAAATAAAATCAAATTATGAAGTGTACAATCGACTGAAAGAGAAGATACATAAACACCAAATTAGCAAAGATTATGTTAAGACAAATATTTAAAACAGATATTATTAAATTATATTTCGTAATTAAAGGTTTTTTTTTTATTATCATCCTTCTTAGGTAGGTATATATATTCCGGAAATTCCAATGAACGTTTTGGTTTTTCAATAACTAGGTACATAATAAAGGGAAGTAGTAGTAGTAGATACTATAGACCAGTATAGTATAGTTATAGTACAATTTAGTGAATTAGTGATTATGCAGGAACTCGCAATAAATTAGATTACTCAACTTATATGTTAAAACCAGTATTATCGCTCCCGGCTCCCTAGCGCAACCATCACATTTGTATAGTTTTTTTTTTTTTAATTTATGGCTAATACTACCAGCGACTAACTGACTAACTACTAGCGATAGTATCAGTTTTGTAAATATGATCTGTATTCTAATTACTTCATACTAATGTGCAAGTGTTGCCCATTCCATTTATATTTTATCTGTAGACCAGTTCTACATGAAAAGCCTTCATGTTAAAAATAGCCAGACCAACGTAATTAAATTAAACTCCTTTTGTTACCACTGACGTCAGAGACAAGTGTGTGTGTGTTTGTGACTAAAGCCGAGTCAAGTCACGTCTGATTTTGTCTATGGAATAATGACGTCATAGATAGTAATGTTACCATTTTGTAGACGAAAATGCCTTATATGAAGTTGTAGAAAGACACAAAAAAGTAAGTACACGTGATAGACATATGAGATATCTACTATTTGTTTCACTTTGACGCACTTTGATTAATTATAATAAATACTGGTCGTTCTATTTATCTACCAATGACCTTTTGGCCTTATTAATTAAATGACAACATTTCACGCATCGACAATAATTGACACGTCCATATCATTTAGATATCAACTAGGTATATTCCTTTGAATGACGTTTTTTAAATAGTTGTGAAGAAAGAGATAGAGAGAGCTATATTCATTTATAATTCATATAAATAGTAAATCTGATATATTTATATCATCTGGATACCATCACTTAGTTGTCATTTTGTCAATATGTTTGAAGTGACAGCTGAAGTGTCAAATTTCATAATAAAACTAAGTAGTCTTCATTCAATGGATAGGTAAAACTCGTTTCGTTAGGTGATACTATATCTCTATATTTAAAAAATATATAACTGGCAAGAACGGTTTTTAGAAAATTATTGCAGGGGTGTGCATTTTTGTTGTTGTTTTTGCACAACTTGATGGCTAGCACTGCCGTGCACCCAGGAACTCGATCCTTGAACTGTAATGTAGCAAAAATGTCATTTATAGTACATACATAACTACCTAAATATTTTATGTAATGTGTTTTGTTATTTTGTGATATCTTAATTCACCAGACATCAATTTGTGAACCTTGTAATATATATATATAGTTATATATTCTTTAGTTAAAAAAAGTGTTGCACTCCGCGAGTGCCGGCAGAAGTGAAAACTTGAATATTAACGTTGTGCGTTATTGACGTCTTACGAATTTTCAATCAGAGGTCGCGTGTCCTGGCGCGAGTTTACCATTTTTCACCCATCACAAAAAGTGCACAACGCCGCTAAAGAAGTTTTCACTTCAAAATATAAAAAAACAGCGCGTTGCTGTTTTTTGTAACACGCTTGTTGTTATACAAATATAGTTTTAATAGTATAACAGTTGCTATTATAATAAAACAAAAACTATAATTAATCTAAAAATCATGTACGGAACCATTCTTTTCTATTCATGGTTTTTGTGAATCAAAAGCGAAGTTTCCCAATTCCTCAATAACGCAATTCAGGATATGCTCGTTGAAGCATGCAGAATACATTACTTCCCCTTTCGGCATTGAGCAACGCTAGCCGCCGACGCAGTCGCTTCTTCACCATACAAGATGGCTGTTCTTAGGTTTGTGTTGTGAATTACGATATTATCTGTACAGTGATAATCTGTGAGTGAATTAGTAAGGTTATGTTAAGTTCTTTGATAAATAAGGTTCATTTAATTTTTCTTGCCTTGGCGCGCCCGCGTAAATAATCTAGACTTGGCTTATTCAGATTTGTAGCAAGTGATACAGCATCTTTTTTTTTAAACTGTCCCAAATGTATTTTGTAGCTTTATCAGAAATTACTTATCATAGAAAATTTCAGATGAAAAATTGGCTGTTGAGGTGTAATTTCTGAATTAATTATTTTAATTTGAATTTCAACAAAAAAGGAGTGTTCGAATCTAGGAGTGAATCTTTTCAGGTTTCATGTTTGTATGAATGCGAGTTCATTTCCTCTCTCTTTCTCATCTTCGCGTGTTCCTCACTGGATACTAATTACTATATACAGCATAAAATTACATAGTGCAATTAGTGCAGTTAAATAACTGACTGGTTTCAACATTCCTAGTTTCCGTTTCGGTAAAATTTGGGAATTGTGTCAGAAAAATATTACCACATATTTTATCTATAAAAATGAGTGCTCCAGTATATTTTCGATTATTTGACGACCTCGGTGGTGCAGTGGTAAAGTGCTTACCTCTGAACCGAGAGGTCCCGGGTTCGACCCCCGGTCGGGTCATGATGCAAAATGATCTTTTTCTGATTGGCCCGGGTCTTGGATGTTTATCTATATATGTATTTGTTATAAAATATAGTATCGTTGAGTCAGTATCCCATAGCACAAGTCTCGAACTTACTTTGGGGGCAGCTCAATCTCTGTGATTTGTCCTAATATATTTATTTATTTTTTGCTTTTCACGGATTTGGATCTGAATATAAATCCACGACCAATCCCGGGCACAGCCTAAGAAATAGCCAATGAAATCTATCAGCGTGACCCAGTTCGAAGTGTACTCAACACTTGGCCACTAGCCAGGGCGCGGTAACACCGCCTTGACCAAGACTTTGTGGAGATGAATCAGGGTATTACCCTAGGAATTTGTCATCTTGTAGGTTTCAGTCCAATATGAATATATTTTTGTGACAAGCGACCTTTATTTGAATTGCCTAACTAAGTACTTCCCTTTTCGCTGTAATTTCGATCCGCTTCCATAAATATTTGTTATGAAATTAGACTTTCACGGTCACATTTTCTCTTCAATATTTGGTTTGTTAGCGTATGGTACTGTGGGTAGATAAGTATTTTAAATCCAAGAAATGTTGGCTTGATGTCGTCAAGAAAAATGTGCGTGGGTATGATCTGTCAGTAAAATGAAATGGAGAGAAAGAAGTTGGAAAGCGGACTCTGGACTCCGTCGCTGCATGGTGGCAGAAGGAACTTTTTCATTTGCACTTGGTCTCCTGGTACATGAAGTGGGTTAGTTAGGACATGACAACAGGTGAGCCATTATGTGGACAGAACATAGTCACACAAATTGTATCTGGGGTACTGGAGCTGATAAGTTAGCTAAAACCATTGATAATTCTGTGCCTCAGTGCCCTCCTGAGTGTCCTCCTGCTACCGTCTGCGTTGGGCGACCAGTCGAGTCTGTTTTCCAAGGCCACGCGCACCAAGGCCGATGAGCGAGACCTGAAGAGCAGCGTGTTTGACTTCATCATCGTCGGAGGGGGAACAGCTGGGTGCGTGCTGGCCAACAGGCTCTCTGCTGTGCCAGAGTGGAAGGTGAGTCTTGGAGCACTCTATAATTAGTGCCCTCTTGAATGTCCTCATGGTATTGTCTGCATAACATATGGTTCATTTGTAATTTTTCTAGAAAAATGGAATTGTAAGAAGTTCACATGGATACTTCGAGAATGGATAGGTTATTGAAGTTAGTATCCTTTCTTTTACAATGTAAATTAAATTAAATCAAAAGTATTTAGTAGTCTTTGAAATTATTTCTCGGTATCACTTGTCCTAATTCTAAATACAACCTTACCATCATAGATCCTCGTCTTGGAATCCGGAGATGAAGAAAACATCGACTACGACATCCCGGGAGTGCCGACGAAAGACTACCGCCCCATCTTATGGAACTACCGCACAGAACGGAACGGATACTCCTGCCTCTCCAGACCCAGTGGAAGCTGCGAGGTCAGAACAGGCAAGGTCCTCGGAGGATCCAGTGTCACCAATGACATGAAGTACACCAGGGGTTCCAAAGTGGATTATGACGGCTGGCATGTCCCAGGGTCGTTAGGATCCTTGGACTGGAAGTTTACTAATGTCATTGACAGTTTTAAAGCTTCTGAGGATAATGGTTAGTAATTATATTTTTGTTTGAGAACTAAGTACTTAGTTGTGATTTTATTGGATTTGCGCCAGATGTGATTATCATTAAATTGAATTGAAATTAATAAGCCATGTAGATTATAATTAGAGTTGTACCTAAACCTGTCGTTAGTTAATAAATTCAGTTTACAGCTTTCTTTTGGTTTACATAATTGGTACATTATGTTTTAACGTAAACTAATTAATTTTTTAGTGACAATTAATATTATTTTTAGGAGACTACGAAACTTTGGTGAACTCTTTTCACCATTCACGAGGTGGGGAAATGCGCGTCCAGAAGTTTAAATACTCCGACAGGCCTATTGAGATGTTCACAGCAGCCTTCACAGAGATGGGGCTTCGAACCCTGGACATCAACCTGAACGTAGCTGAAGCTGTAGTCAATCACCAGTTTGCCATGTCCAACAACACACGATTGAGTACCAATAATGCATTTCTAAAACCAGCCAGACATAGAAAGAATTTGATTGTTATGAAAGGAGCTATGGTTACGAAGATAGCAATAAATAAACTAGAAAAAAACGTTGATGGAGTAATTTATGAAATAGAAAAAGGGAAAGAACGTCAAGCGTATGCTAAACGAGAAGTTATTTTAACTGCCGGCGCTATAAATAATGTAAGATTATTGCATTTGTCTGGTATTGGACCTAAGGCAGATTTGAAGAGATATAACATTTCAGTTCTAGTCGATTTACCTGTGGGTTTTAATTATCAAGACCAAGTCACCACTGGAGGTCTATCATTCGCTATCAACGACGTTGAACCTGTCAGTGAAAGCGATGTCATAAATGATTTCAAAACATGGTTTCAGAGTAGAACTGGACCTTTAGCTTCAAGAGGAATAAATCAGATGTCGGCTTTCATACAGCTATATGAAGGTGTTAGTGCTCCAGATGTTGAACTTGTTTTAGAAGGAAATTTCATAAGAAGCGATAAATTTATGCTAACAAATGTCAGCGTCAATGTTGCTGAAGAAACGAATTTTCCTCTTCCATATTATAATTTAGTAAATATTTTCCCGGTACTATTGAAACCTAAGAGTAGGGGAAAAGTATTTCTACACAAAAAGAGCCCTAAATATGGTAGGCCTGTAATACAAGCAAATCTTCTTAAAGAACCTGAAGACTTAAATGCAATAGTTGATAGTATAGATATAGCATTACAATTATTGGAAACAAAAGAAATGAAGAAAGCTGAAATTAAATTAGCTCCAATTGATCTATTCCCATGTGATAGGTTGAGAAATAGAGAACAGTGGAATTGTATTACAAGACACTATACTAAAGCCATGAGCAATCCCATAGGTACTTGTCGCATGGGGGATAATAGTACAGATTCCGTGGTTAGTTACGAACTAAGAGTTCACGGTATAGAAGGGTTACGAATAGCTGATGCTTCTGTAATGCCTAGTCACGCACGCGGAGGTATATTTGCCCCAACAATGATGATTGCGGAGAAGGCAGCTAAAATGATTTTAAAAGATTGGAAAGAAGATAAAACTACTTATTACAACACTTCATGATAATATTATTCTTAGAATGTAATAAATTAAAGGCCATATCAGTACCAAGCTGTTTTAATTAAATCACTGGCTTTTTCAGCTATCATGATGACAGGAGCTGCTGTCGATCCCCTTGTTATCTTTGGCATTATTGATGCGTCCACAATTCTCAAGTTTGCACTTCCATATAGCTTTAAATTTTCATCCACTACAGACTCAGGGTCTTTTGATGTACCCATTTTACAAGTTCCAACATAGTTGTGTAAAGGAGTAGAAAAATGTTTTATGATACATGACCAGAAATCAGCTGAGACTCGTTCATGATTTTTGCACTCATTTTTCAGAATAGGTCTTGGGTCGAATTCAAACCCTGAGTTTTTAAACACTTCCGTGTCAAAGATCTTCACTGCTTCTTGTATTCCTTCCAATAGTTTCTTCTCATCAATAGGGTCTTTTAGAAAATTGGGATATATTAACGGTTTCCCAAAAATTGGATCTGTTGCATTTAAGATTACTTGACCGCGACTTTGCGGCGTTAGTAATATTATACACATGTCAATTAGATCATAATACATATTGGAATTGTGTCCTTTAAATCTAATTTCTATATCTGGAGTACCGAGTATATCAGATACTGAGGATTCCAGAAATGCTACTACTTGGTAGTTAGCTGATAGTGGACCGATACCTTTAGCGTAGTAGGTAGTTATATCCCGGAGCTTTTCAGGAAAATTACATGTAGTTGATGTTTTTGTTAACTTAATTACCGGTAAACATACAGATATATGGTCATGAAAATTTCCTCCTACAGGTAAGTCAGAATAAGATTTAATTTCTAAATATTCTAAATAGTCTTTAGGCCCGATACCAGACTGCATCAATAGTTTTGGTGAGTTTATCGCTCCGGCACTCAAAATTACTTCCTTAGTAGCTTTCACTCTATATTTTGTACCATTTTTAATATAATCTATACCTAAAGCTTTAATAGTGTCTCTTTTATCTTCAAAATTAATTTTAGTAGCTAATGCTTCTGTAACTATATCTAGGTTATGTCTAAGTTTTCTGATGGGATCAATGAATGCAGTATAAGAACTGACTCTTTCACCAAAGTAGGACATAGTTTGTATTCTCATGAAACCCAATTGTTTTCGGCCGTTTACATCTGTGTAATTGTATCCTAGTTCATTTAATGCGCTGAGAAGCACGTCAACATTATCATCTACATACGGATATCGTCCGATATCTAGTGGGCCTTGGGTAGAGTGGAAAAGTTTATTTTTGGATATGTCTTTATCGTAATTTCCTTCAGAGTATTTGAAGAATGGTAGAATTTGACTGTAGCCCCAGCCTTCGTTACCGTTGAGAGCCCACATGTCGTAGTCAGCGGGGCTGCCTCTGATATACGCCATGTCATTGATGGAGGAGGTACCTCCGAGCACCCTCCCTAGGACTACTTCACAGCCTTTATCACCACGAATCTGACAAAATCTGAAATTTAAAAATATGACACTTAATTTTCATCAGAATTTCATGTGTCAAAATTCGCTTTGATCGTTAAATATTGTTTACTTTAAAATTGTTAATGTTCAAATGTTTTCATCTACTCGTAACTTTATCCATAACAACAAATATTTATGGGAGAATGAAAATTTTATGGCAGGCATCTAAACTAGCCAATTAATAATTGTTTTTAATGTTAGTGTTTACGAGTATATTAAAATCAACCAACAATTTCGCTTTATATTAAGCTTGGTAAATTGGCCGTAAAAGCCTATAATTTATGACTTACGTTAAACGATAAGTATTATATTTTAATACATACAAAATATTTTAATAGGTTTTCGAAGGATTCTAATTTTTTGCTCTCTTAGGAGCTCTTAGAAAATGTTGTTGATGACGTTGACACCAGGCAGGTAGCTAGTCACTAAATCACAGTCGAATCTGCATTTAAGGGTTTAATTTTGAAACGCACCGCGTGTTTTGTAGCCGAGAACAAATGAGAGAGAGAGAATCCGTAAGAAAACATACCCTTTCTTCGGTCTCATGGAGTACTGCCAGTCTAGCGATGAACCTTTGAACTCGCTGGTGAGAGCGGGAATCAGTGCCATCTTAGGCTCTTCTGGTCCTGCCTCCACCAGTAGCACCTGAAAGATTTGGAAGGCTCATGAGATAATATGCCTGATGATTCGGGCATCTCGAAAGGTTAAAAACTATGGTATTGGTACCAACAACGTTTCAGACAATTGTTACCAAGGTTTTAACCGTTTTTACCAAAACTAAATTGTATTTATATTTTAATCTATGCAATTTTTTGTTACCCAAGGTTTGTTGTTGTTTAGTTTTGATTTTACTTATTTAATATTAGTCATACAAAGTTTTTCATACACAAACTCCCTGTCATCTCAACTCATACAATGGTCTTACCTTCCATTTCCTATTCTCAGAAAGCCTGCTGGCCACCACGCTGCCCGCTGTGCCCCCACCCACCACAATAAAGTCATATTCCTCAACCTTCTCCGTTTCCTCTTCAGAATTCCCATTATCATCTTGATACTTATTAAAGTGAAACGACTGACTAAACGGTGACCTGAATTTCGGCGGCCTGTCCTTTCTCTTCTCTGTTTCTCTCATTAAATCTGCTTTATTGTGACCAAAGTAATTAGGTTCTTCGGTGATGTATCCGAACAGAGTATGGACCAGGGATATGAGGAGTATAGCAGTGGGTGCACACTCGATTCTGCCGTCACATATTTTACAGAGATCATCCGTTATATTGGTGGACATTGCATCCTTTAGATTTTACATTGAACGCTTCACAAATTCATCAGTTCATTAATTTACACAGTTATCTCTCCTGTGTCACAATTCACAGAATTCAAATATTAAATGGCGAGTCGATTCGAAAGATCTGTATTTGTAACTTGGGGCATTATTTCTTATTATTATACATTTAACTGGTTGTATATCTTCAATGATTACAGCTTCTCTATCTGTCATCACTTTAATAAGATTATTATTCACAGATTCCTCTTAATTGTCAATAGTTTCACTTCATACACTCATAATAGCACTATCAATCTTCACTTTTCATTATTCACAATCGATATTAGTCCTAACATAACTATAAATATAACTGTTCTAATTTTCTTTTTTTTTAACTCTAAGACATTACACTGTTCCGAGTGTCAAACTCTGATTGATCGCCTGCGCATCAGATATTGACGTCCAAGAATTTGTTGTTTATCCTCATTGTTGCCGTCGACTTTGTTTAACTTCCCGGAGGCAGAAACAAACGATCTTTAATTGTCACAATTTATATTTACCTTTTAGTTTACAGTTGAAATATATAAACATTTGATCTTCTATTCTCAACTACAGTATTGTTTTGATGATGACATGATGGTATGGCTTCTTGTTTAATGTTTAGATCATGCTGAATTACTTAGTGCATAAAATTGTTACATAATAAGCGGGCAGCGCTCGCGATTTCGTTCGAATGAATGAATGGGAATGTTTTTCGCGATAAAATGTAAGCGATGTTACTTCTGAAGGTCTATTCTATCTTTGTTCTGCATTTTATCAAAATCAATCCAATAATTTTTGTAACTAACTAATATAACAACAAATCTGGTAGTACTAATTGACCTATGAAAATATAGGTATTTTTATTAGAAGGAAAATATTTTATTCCACTTGATTTGAAACAATAAGCGTTTTTATTATGTAGTAAATATTTTCAAGTTAGACGTTGCATTTTTATTCATGTAACGCCTCATAAACATAAGAAGCAATGATAGTGAAGCGGGAGCTAGGTGATTATGCTCGACCGCCACAAAGGGAAGATCTTCCCGCCAGGCTAGGTGTTGTGCCTGGGGAACCGCACGGCTCCGACGGTGTCATGTCGGAGGTTGTATTTATGCTTCCAATCGAAAACGCACTGTCTGCGCGGTCTAGGCTTGTTAGCTGTCCATAGCGAGTCGACCGTTGTGCCATCTGTCCGTAGTGTCCTGGATCACTTGTGTGGCTTGTTATTAGTTGCGTTTGGTCGGCTTTTTACATCTGCGCCGTTGTGCATGTGGCGTGGTAGATGTCGCCACATTACTCCTCCCCAAGACCGAAGGTCTGATGAAGTCTTGATGTGCAGTCTGTGCTTCTCGTGTGTGCCATGTTACTCGATGTCCCAGTGAGTCGGGATGCGTAGGTTGAGCTCGTAGTCTGCGGTGAGTCGAGACTGTCGTGAGCGGAATATGACTTGTTGGCACCGGTCCCTACATGGCTGCCACGCCGGTGAGTGCGCGCGTCCAGACGTGGGCTGCAGGGTGCGTCGGCGTCGATGAAGTCGAAGAAAGTTGCGGGTGCCAGAACCAGGAAGCGCGTTGCGTCGGCTGCGATGGTCCTGTAGATGCCCTTGAAGATGAGTGATGGCTTGCTGCTGCGAGTGACTGTTTGCTGCTGACTTGAGACCAATGAGGGTGCGAGGAGTGATGGTGAAGATTGGAGAGTACGACGTTGGCGATGGCTGCTTCAATCATGTCGGGTGTGATGATGACGAAGGCTGCTTTCAATCACGTCGGGTGTGATGATGACGAAGGCTGCTTTCAATCACGTCGGGGTCACCACTGAAGCGGGAGCTAGGTGATTATGCTCGACCGCCACAAAGGGAAGATCTTCCCGCCAGGCTAGGTGTTGTGCCTGGGGAACCGCACGGCTCCGACGGTGTCATGTCGGAGGTTGTATTTATGCTTCCAATCGAAAACGCACTGTCTGCGCGGTCTAGGCTTGTTAGCTGTCCATAGCGAGTCGACCGTTGTGCCATCTGTCCGTAGTGTCCTGGATCACTTGTGTGGCTTGTTATTAGTTGCGTTTGGTCGGCTTTTTACATCTGCGCCGTTGTGCATGTGGCGTGGTAGATGTCGCCACAATAGCATTATGATATCATTTCTATTCATACTTACAGGCACTTTGAATCGCCTAACACATAGGGTACAATTTATCCCGTTATTCCCACGGGAGCGAGGCCCTGGGGCACAGCCAGTTAAATATAAATAATATTTATCAACTACCTACATCTTCTTTGGTCTTTCATAAGTCGGAGCATAATTTTTCAGGGACATTACGGTACCAGTTATAAAATGCAATTAACTATTACCTGTCAGAGTGAATCGATTTCTCGTTTCCCTCGTGTCAGGGTTACGACGAACAAGTAATAATTACTGACTTTCCTGCAGCTGAGCCTCGCTGAACTGAAATGCATTGGAAAATGTTGATGGATTAGACAAGTGTTAGGTACTTAGCTTAGCAATTGATAAGAGCGATGTGCAAAAGTTGTTGAAGTGCTTTTTATTATTTCATTTATGTGGATGACTTCATTCTTGTCGTTTATTCGATTAAGTAAATTAAATCACAGGTTAATGTTGGTATAAGGTATCACCTGTTTAACTAACCAATTTGAGAATTAGCTATTGCCCCCGGCTTTGCCCGCGTGATTGATTTATGTCATTACCTCCATGCATACCAAATCTAATAAAAATCGTTCCAGCGACAGACAGACTTTCAAATTTTAATATTAGTATGGAAAAATTTGTAATATTAGTATGTATTTTGACCATGACATTAACAGGCACTTTTTCGCATCCGATTTTAATTAAATTAGAATCAGAATGTTTTCGTTTAGATGAGCTGTTGAAACAAAGATTACACAAATTATACGAAACATGTTTCGTTGTCACTGCCAAGATAATTTCTTGAGAAAAAGATTTGATCGCAGTCAAAATAAGTTTCGTTGATTCATCGGAAATTATACATTTCCTAAACACAGCGTTATTATAATGATAGGTTAGTCTAATTTCTACTACTGGTATAGTCAACACTCTCACCTAACCAGATTCATTGCAAAATCATCCATATCACCGTGTTATAGAGGTCCAGGGTAACTTGAACTGCAGTAAACTGTACTTACGGAATGGTTTTATACCGTGTGATTTCCATCTTTAATAATAGTTTCTCAACGCGTAAAATACACCAAATTATCCATTTCAACTATACCCTGTACCACCCACGTAACACTTATCTAAATAATTTTAAAAATAAATCTTTTTGTGGAAAGAGAAAAGGCGGAAAACGGTGATTTATGTGAAACGGAGCAATTTTGTATAATTCATGTGGAGAATAAATAATAATATAAAAAATGGAATTACGTCTTTACCTCTTACGGAGTAGACAAAGACAAGGTTGACAAACTGGTAGGATACGTTTAGGTGTAAAAGAATTGCCAGTTAATAACCTACGGCCTTTTATGATTTGCACGCCAGTTGAACCAACCATCATTCTATATTTGTTTTGCTTCCAGAAAGATATGGAAGACAGAAATAATAATTGTTTCATGAAACAATTGTTCACAGGATAGAATTATAAATGACTAATTTTACTTTATCTGGCAAAAGTGTAAGCGCCTATAATTTTTTCAATAGCAATAATGCCGCACTGTAAATTACGATTCGCTGCTCTTAATCCCCGAACAGTACCCTTTTGCAATGACCAATAATTAATATTTTAAACATCATAAAGGATATAGCCGGCTATAACGACCTCCATTGTAATAATTGAGAAATTAGCCATTGAGCCTACAGTTATAACTGGGGGCACGCAAACTGGAATACTCAACATACGGCGAAACGGTAATAACAATGAAAATAATTATTATTACACCACGATTCCAACCATTGAAATTGGCGGGAGCCGCACGAAAATAATCGGAAACCATTGCAGATATGAAAGTTTATGAGGAAATGGCGCCAAAATGGAAGTTATTTCATGGGATCTACTGCACCTTTGCTTAACGCCATCTGTGGTTGGAGTTTTGAATTAAATGTTATAGTTATACAAAAGCCGGGTTGCTTGGTTAACTGGCCAACGACCGACGGACGGAGGGCCTAAAATCAGGGTAAAATATTCGCCAAACCGAAGCAAATTCGGCACATGGTTTTTCCTTTCATTGAATAAAAAGGTCACATTCAAACTATGCAATGTTTTGATACACACCCGCATTCGTCATTATTTGAATTCGGCAACACACTATCGCCGAACTGCAGGCCTACCATCAACTTTTACAGAACGATTCCAATGCAACTCAGTTCAATTTAGGCACCTAAAATGAATCGCATTCATACTAATAATTAAGTCGACGGTACGAATTTGCGATGCAGTTCAGTTTAGGTCGTAAAGTGGATCGCGTTAAGAGATGATGGTAAGCCCCCTGGACATATGCCGCCGCTGATGTACCAAAATTGCCTAGTTTGTACGAGAGGTTTTATTTACCGCTATGAAAAACCAGCAATGTATGTCGAACCCGCCAAAGTTTGACGAACTGTATTGCGATAACATATAGCCGGCATTTTGAAACGACTAGTAGGTAAAATTATCATCTCGATTCACACACCCAGAAGAATAGATTGGCAAACTGATAAAAAGCATAAAATTTAACTATCCGGCTTACTGTAAACTCGGCAGAGGTTTACAGAACTGGTTGCGAATGTCCAGAGGGCAGGTTGCAAAAATGTCGCTATTATTGTAACGTTTCTTATGTTATGCCGGCTATCGGTGAACTCGGACAATATGTACATCGGTTAGCTTATTATATTATGAGCTATTTTTTACCGCAAGGAAAAACCAGTACATACACATATGGAAACTGCCAAAGTTGTTGCCAAACAAACTCTTTGCCGATAGTGTATGAGTATGGCTGGCATTAAGTATAACTGCTATATGGGCTTCAATTCTACAGGTCATATTGGTCGAGCCTAAACGGACGATACGGTAAAATTATTGCCGAATCTTGAAAATTTGAGGTTTATTTTTAACCTCAAATGCAACCAGGTTGAGAGAGTCACTCTCCTGTCCCCACACTTAAAGTCAACTAGATCCAATGCTCTGTTTAGAAGCGAAGATGAGAGGGACTAATAAAAACAAATATTAACATTTATAATATTATAGAAATAGAAATAGTACCTATAGAAAAGTACACTAAAGATAACATTAAGACAGGCTGATTAGATCTAAAAGGTGCCGATTTCAGCGTAATTTATGCAGTTTCCTGTACCGACGACAACTTGACAGATTGTTTGACTTGATAATGATAAGTTTCTACTTAAGTCCTACTTGGAACGTCTGTCGCTTATTGCGAGATAGATCATTGGGAAGACACGGATGACAGAAGAATTAGTTTAACATATCTGTGTGTCTAAATGTCCGTACCTGGCAGCCGGGCGACTGAACCGATTCGATCCAGTTTGGATCTAGTTAGATTTGGTAAACTCGTGTTCAGCCGTTTGGAAATTGTCAGCTCTTTTCTAGCAGAAGAGATGCCAGCAACTTTGGAAGTTTTTTAAATTTTAATTTTGTTTTTATTTTATGTTATTTCCAGCAACCTGCGCTTTGGAAGTCGGCAGTGGACTTAGATGTCAATGAATGATTTCATTCTAAAGTGATATTCTAAAGTGAATAAAGAACTTCGAATTTGAACCAAAAGTTACACTTGCTTGTTAATTACTTTGGAAATCCTTAGATTTGTCGAGAGGCAGTATTCACTTTCGTACCTTTTCTTACGGAAAGTAGACTGTTTGGACGAGTCGACTCGGGAAAATAGACCGATCCTTCCTGAGGGATTTTCCCGTGGAACGTCACAAATATTTCCATTATTCCTTAAAAAAAAACTGTAACCTACCGAAACTTTTTTCTAAAATGTGTTAAATAATTATAACTTTCATAAAATTTATAAAGTACATTATTCACGAACAAGCAAAAACATCTCAATACAGAGGTACTGGCTCTTACATAACGCTTATAAGCTAGTACAACTTGTTAAGATTGAGCACAATAAACATAAAATAGTTGAATCGTGTGAAACTGAGCCTATTAGACCAGCACTAACAGCCAGTACTGGCAGGTGCGAGGGACAAGAAGTAATTAGTTTATAGCTCTGTATATGGTGGGCAGGATTCCAGGCGCTTTCTATTCTAGGGTTAGTCGTTAGTCTGGGAAAGTGTTAAAATGTGCTAATATTTCTATAATTATATGGATTATCCACTTGAAGAAAGTTGATGCGCCCTGCATTTCGACGCGTAAGTATTATTGGTGTTATAAAGTGTTATAAAGCAGTAGGTAGATCATTCCTGACTCTCTATTTTTTTCATCTGAGCGGTTTCCCGATCGCTTTCTTAGTTACAAAGCGTAGGAGTACAAGATCCGTTTTCTTATCCAAAACATGACTCAGATTTGAATACCTAGTAGTAGTTTTTAGCTTTCAAAAATACCTACTAATATATAATTTAAAATTTGACGCGAAAAGTGAGGGTGTAATTTATAATTGAATTGAATTTACTCACATAGTAAGTACCATTCGATCGTAAGTACCGCGCTAAGAAGAAAAAGTAGGAAAGCTGATTCTGGGCTCAGGCACTCAATGGCGGCGGAAGAAATCGGGAAAATGCTAAAGTGAGAGAGAGGCTATTCTACCACAACGACCACTACCGCTTCAACTTGTAACAACTAGATGTACATTTTATCAGTTCATCGCCAGCATGTTCGAGCCTGCTTAGTGAACTGTCTATAACTTAGGCCTTGTCAAGCCTTCAATACCCTGTTTTATTACTAACAAATGTTTATGTCTTATGGTATAGATTGTATCAAACGTAAACCTTACATAAACATACGGTCATATGGAATATCGGCGTCCCGGTGCCTCGTTCCCGTGGGCATGTTGGGATATATGTATGTACATGAATACCATATGTCACTTAAGAGTAATGTAGCTTCTTACAGGTGATATATTGTGGAATTCGGTTTAGCAGTTCCGTTCGAGACATATGGGAGCGAATATATAGGAGAAATTAGTTCATCTGGCTCTTGATCCTTTGGAGTATGATCAACTTTATCATATTTGGTACATCTCAAATCAAAATTATCAACAGCCTACAGTCCCCACATTCCACGTAACCAGTTTCCTACAATTTGGGCGCCCGCTCTGCTCGGACCCCGAAATTATCTGCCATTAAAGTGTGTTTAGTTTTAAATTTATGTTACCTTATGTTACCGGAGGAGCTGTCGAAGCTATTGTTTAGCCAGTTAGGCGGTGGACGTGAGAAGAAACTATATTTTGCCGGCTACATAACTTACACGTTTCTAAAAGTTACAGTTCCGGATGAAGATGATAGTTTATGTTCTATATTAGTAAAAAAATACTATCAGTACAGTCAACTTTCGCAAAGGTTGCAATCCTATTCGCGACTTTGATGCTCCGAACCCCAGGGACAGCGTAAACCTTAGTCGCAGGATAAGATGATTATTTCAGTACGATTCTTATAAATCTTCTTTAGTCAATCACATTTTATGTCTTTTTATCAACACTCGATCGCATTTTTTTTACTTTTTATTATATTACTAAAAAAATATGTAAGCTCTTTTGGCATCTCGAAAGAAATTATGTTTAAATGAGTTTCTTTCGTCATTTTTACACAGCGGTGGTCGTTCCGAAATGCTAATAGTTTTTAGCTTTGATATATATTATTTAACGTAGAAAATGGAAGTAGATAAATCTCAGATAGTCATAATAATATGATATTAGCAGCAACTGAAAACGATTACGGACACAAAACGCACGAAATCCTTCCTTTGTCGGAGTTAATTTATTTTTGAACGCTCCAAGTTATGACAGATTTGTCACGAAATGGCTCCAAAACGGACTGTTGATAATTTATTATGATACCAACGCTATAAATCTTATTTTGTAACGCAATGTGACGGAAAATGGCTTTGTAATGATCACTGAATTAAGCATGACTGAATTCGGAATTAGATTTAAACCTAATCTAATAATAAAGCCGACAACATCGCTCATATTAAACATGAAACTTGAATTTAATGGCTAGTCTCTGCCCTTTATTTGTTGGATATATTTAAAACTGGCTGTTACCCGCAGCTCCATATGTCTCTCTATACATAAGTACACCAAATTTCATCAATTCGGTTTAATCGTGATTGACAACCAGTTGGAGTGTCTATAAAGACTGACTTTCGCGTTTATTATAATATATATATTTGCGAATAGTGTTTTCTCCCATACAACACAAACTAGGAGTAAAAATCGAGAGGCAAGCCATCAATCCAAATTTTGGACAACACTGTCGGCTTCGTGGATCCTGACAATGTTATAATATTAGTAGGTTAAAAAAATTTAAGTACTAGATTTGAAGACGGATTTTGCAGTACACGCAAGTGCATAGCAAATTGCATATTATTGTTGAATTCAATAAAAGTAAAGATGTACCACTTAGCAGGTACCAGAAGAATAATTTAAAAAAACACAGAAAAAGTCTTTGTAAACAACCAAATCAAACACAAAAATTTGTAGATATAATTTTAGATTTAGATGTCAGGTCACAAACCAATTTGAATCTATATAACTATATTCTTTAACTTTTCATCCATAATACAATAAGTATTACAATAAGCCAAAAGACAACCGGCTATAACAGAATCTATAAAAAGACATACTTCGCCAAGTGGCTAAAAATCAACAAAACGAAAACAAAACGGTTAATATTAACCTTCGCAGTGACCATTACATAAAACGGCATTCAGACGCACGGGAGCAACACGCGAGCAGATAGGATCTGCGCGGGAGTCGAACCTGGACCTAATTAGCGCCCGCCGGCGACCAGATAGCCCTTACGCCTTTATTTAGTCGCTAAGACGGCGTCCACAATATTCAGATTGTGCAAGTGATCTATGTGGAAATTTTAGGGATGACCAGTGTAAAACAAATAATATTGCAGAAGGTAAAATGAAACGGCGAGATCTTTCGGAACATAAAGAAAAGAAGCTTAAAGACGGGTGGACGAAGGTGGACAACATTTGATTATAAAATGAGATAAATGATTTGGAAGATTTTCTTCTTTGTATTATATTTCTGGGAAGAAATTATAATAATTTAGAATATGATGTGAAAAAGCATATGTGAAGATGTAATTTCTCAATAAATGTTTTGACTTAGATTCATGGATTTTCTGTCATTGAAAAGTTATCTGATCTCTCTAAACTCAGTTTATGATCTGTTTTCTTTTTAGTTACTTATTTTACATCGTCATCTGATTTACATGTGAAATTATTTTCAGTGTAATCGGAAACTGCTGATATGGGTATAGGAATAATGGCGTAAACTTTTATTTTTAATATTAATCCTAACCCTAACTGGTTGTGGTAGCATGTTGTGATGGTCATCCTGATTATCTATTTATAATTAAATAGATAAATAAGAAAATAAATATGAAATACGATTTGACTGAACAAGCCCAATGTGAACCCGTCCTCACTGTAGCATGGCCGCAAATATTGTATTATGTGTTGCTATAACTTGGCCCATTGTATGAACCGACCATATATGAAGATTCTCAATTTGTTTTTGCGGATCGCATTTAAATAAATCCATACAAAATGGATGAAAATACTCTGTACATTTTTTATCCCTCATCACGTGCGTCCTAGTCTGCCACGTTTTACGGAAGTTGTATGAAAATCTTCTATCTCACTTGATTGGTTTTCTTGGTCTTTGTTTTGTACTTTGTTTGGTCTACGTTTTTATTTTTAAACAGCATAGCACAGTCATAAAATCTCGTATCAATGTGAGTGATTACTGTCTATGTTGCGCATATTAAACCACCACTGGATATAAAAGCGATCGTCTCAAATGAGCGGATGTGCTCAATTTTGTATTTAATTTCTTATGTAAATTGATCTATTTATTGATACATTGATTTATTACCACGCATAATTAATTATTGTTATTAAAAATAACACAGTACGTAAAGTTACATTTGATTTTGCGCGTCGCGGGAAACTCAAATAGAGCCATTTCTTTCTTTCTTTTTCATTTTGCCTTTCAAATTGCTTTCATTCTTAACCCTCTGGTTTTTATTTTATTTATTCCACAATAGCATCATAATAGTATATCTCTGATTTAGAATACTTGATTGCATCGGGCCGGCTTACAAAGATAAAACTGCCCACTTATTCGGTTTATACTATAGCAGCACTATAATAAAATGAAGAGAATGTGTTTTATGAATATCAGGGTTAGTTTTTAGAAATCCTCCGAGAGATATAAGAACAGTATTCAGCCTCTCTGACCCCCAGATCTCTCACGATGATCGTGAATCTATTGTCCATATCAATAGGTCTAATGATTTGAAGTATCATGCGATAAAATCATCGTCTTTTTATGAGCCTTATAAGGGGTACATGTTTGGTGATACTGGAAAAATAAGTGTGCACAATTTGAGATAAACTTTACATTGTCGATTAAAATCCTTGACTGATTATAAGCAATAACAGTATTCCCAAAGAGGCGTGATGTCCGGCAGATGGTAAGTCTCAAAATTTAAGGTATATTTCGTAAGCGAACTCTTAGCTTCAGGGCGTCACAGCTGTCGTCCGAATACAACCAGAAATACGCTCAAATGAGAGAGGTATATAGAATTTATTCACCTATACTATCTTATCCGTTTTAATAATCTGGCCCATATAACAATCTTACAATGTATCTGCATTATGGTATGTAATATCTGGTTGTAAAACTGTAATCCGCGGTAATTCATGGTACAAATGTACCTCTTCATCGAGCTTTTACTTTCTAAACTTTGAGCACATTATGTTGAAGATAGTAATTAAAACATTACCTTTTTGATTTGAGAAATATTGTTAATTTTCTGTCGGCAAATTTTAAATTTAAATTGAACTTATTGTATGTATTTACAGATTTTGTCGAATTCAATAGTCTCTTAGTCAAGTAACTTTTTTGTAATAATTTCACTTGCAAAGGGCTCATATTTGAATACGTATAGTCTTAGGTATTTCAGAAATTGTTTAAAACTTACTAGTGAAGTCTCCACCACAAACAGTTCTAATGCTATTTGCGAATAAACGTGTGAATCATGAGTCAACACCACAACAATACATTGTAACATGTGATTTAGCGGCTTCTATCATAAACTTGCACTTACCAATGACTTTTACAACTTCTTACAGCTCCAACTTTCCTTTCTTGCACGTCTTCAAAGATTAAAGTCATGAATTACCTACCTTTATCTGTTAGAATATCAGACCTTTTATTGTATCTTCTGCTGCATTTATCTCTTTACAGACATTTACCGTCACTTCAATGCAAGCGCAAAATTTATTGATTTACTACTTTTTATTTCCTCCCATAACCTGCTCGTTGATATCTTGTACATTTTTCATTATATCATATTCGCAATCCATTGCTTCATCTGCACCGCCTGCAGCCGTCGCATTTTCTTTATCAACTATCTACGGATGATCAACATTGCAATTTAAATCAACCTGAACGCGGCAAGATTGAGCCCTTTTTATTTATCATGCGGCAGCCATTTTAAAATTGTTGTGTTTTTTAATTGTGATGCTATCGGGCGTGAGAAAAATGGCGTGGAATATGTGATCATATATTTTGTTAGTCATATAATTTAGCTATGGGAGATTTATTTGATAAAATAAATCATGTGATAGGTGATGCAGCGGCATCAGCGTTAGTTTTATACATCTGGGTATAAGTAGGTGTATCAGGTTCTGATTCCAGTACTTTTTATCTGAGCGTATTCCTGCTTCTTTGGCAGTTAAGCGTTATTTGCATATTGCCGTATTATTTGCTTCTTTAGCAGTTAAGCGTTAGCGCTCGAGGTCCGCTTTCTTACTTTTTCTATTTCACTTTACTCGATCTTCTACGTCCCTAGTTATCAGCCCATTGTCATATTCTGTTCTGATTTCAATTTCTTAACCTTAATTCATTAGCGCAATATTAATTTTCCCTTTATCTTTGTTTCAGGTAACTACACCGCTTTATGTTCTTCAAACTACGAAACAAGTTAAAAGGTAGTACTTCATTCATTCGTTTGAGTTTAGATTTTGACTGCTGTATCTGAGCATTTTTCATACTGAATAGGGACGACTTTCTAAGCTGTCAAATCAGCGTGTCATGTGTAATATGAGTTATATAACATTTTAAATTGTATTGTTAACCCCTGGTACGTTTAGAGTAAAAACTGTTAAGTGTTTATATAAGGTCAAAAAGGTTAAATGTTGTCTTCAACAAGAATAAATAAATATATTAGGACAAATCAAACAGATTGAGCTAGCCCCAAAGTAAGTTAGAGACTTGTGTTATGGGATACTAATTCAACGACACTATATTTTATAACAAATACATAATGATGATATAGATAAACATCCAAGACCCGGGCCAATCAGAAAAAAAACATTTTCCGTCATGACCCGACCGGGGTTCGAACCCGGGACCTCTCGCTTCAGTGGCAAGAACTTTACCACTGCGCCACCGAGGTCGTTAATAAGTTGATAAGTAATATCAGAAGCATGTTGCCAATCAGCGCAACATACTTCTGTGATGATGATAAGCTTAAAATCCTATTGGCTAATTTTTACGATAGTTTTAATGATCACACTTTTGATGCAGTTGTATTTCAACACTGATATAAACCTGATCTTTAAAACCACGCCGACATAAATACAATATATAGAAGAGATGCCATGATTCTACATTCCTAATGATGCTATAAAAGAAATTTTAAATGTCAGCGGGTGTTTTCAATTTTATTGTTATAATAAACTAGCAGCCTATCCCGGCTTTGCTCAGTTAAAACTATAATAAATTATAAACCTATATCTTCCTCAGAAATCACACTATGAAAACCGTACTAAAATCCGGGATTTATTTATTTATTATTTATTTATTTATGTTCACAACATAACAATGTAAATATAAAACTTACAAGTAAGAAACTAAGTACAAAGGTACTACTTATTTCTATAGGAATTTCTTCCAGTAGACCCGCGACAGAAGAATGGGGAAAAAGAGGCATTGGCGTGTACAAAAAGAAAAGATAATAAACTTAAATATTTTATATAATGCATATAATATATAAAATATTTATAAGAACTATATATAATAAACTTAATATATATATACTTTACCTTTACCTTACTTCTAGATCTATCTATAGAAACCCTTTAAGGATTAAGGAACATCTCCTTTCTGTTTCATCCTTATATATATGTAAGAAACAGAAAGGAGATGTTCCTTAATTCTTTTCTTAAAGGGTTTCTATAGATAGATCTAGAAGTAAGGATTCAGAGAGTATCTACATCTGTCCATGCTAATAATATTCCCACGACAGTAACTAAAGATTTCAATACAGTAATATGGGATGGTGAATAGGGTAAATAAATTAATAAAGGTCGAGTGACCAAGAAAAAAGACATAGATGAACAACGACCCAGATTGCCGAATTTGACATTTATTCGCGACAATGATAAAGTTGTTCTATTTGAAAACTCCACCCACATTTATTTGGTGACCTCAAAATGTGAAATATTAATAATCTCTGTTATTATTGCGAGCTGTCGATCTCAATTGGCCCGAAATTACACCATTTCATACTCAATGGCGCTGCATGTGCTTTCAAAGTTTAAGACACCAACACACTATACCAGTATAACACTAAGACGCAGCGAAAACAGTCTTTTCTTCTCACACAATTGTAAAAGTCAATCAAAATACGTCTTTTACTAGAAATTTTTATTTTTAATGCAGTATTTCTATAATTTTTTAACGGTATCGCGGTAAATCCTTCGGTGTACTAAAATGGCTAATGATTTAGACCCTTTTTTATCACTTTCTGATAAAGTATCTGATAGATGTAATAGATAGAGTTGAAACTTATATTTCACAAGTACAGACATATCTGGCCAATCACATCAGGTAGATTTATCTAGCTGTTAGTTTATCTGGCAGATTACAGTATCCATATTAATATAAATATATCAGAAAGTGGTGAAACAGACCCTACGAGTATATAATGGTTGAGTCTAGTGTGTGAAGTAGTCTTAACAAAGTTACTGTTATTAAGATTGGGCACAAGATAATGGCTCTTTTATTTTCATTCAATTTCTTTGTTATTGAATTGAAAGCGAAACATGGTAATTCGTTTTTTATATACACAATTGCTAATATAGCTGTGTTTTTTTTTGGTCCGTCTGTGATTTTGTTTTGTATTTGCTACGTTATAAGTAAATTAAAGTATTTTTCATAGAACTAAATTGAAAAAAATCTGATTAATGAATAATAAAAATTCTGATAATGTTACGATAAGTATTTTTTGAAGTGAAAACTTTTTTAGACGCGTTGTACACTTTTTGTGATGGATAAAAAAATGTTAATCTCGTGTCAGGACACGTGACCTGATCGAAAATTCGTAAGATGTCGAAAATGCACAACAAAATAAAAATTAATATTCAAGTTTTCAGTTCTGCCGACACGTCCGGAGTGCAACCCGGTTTTTTTTCTAGCTATTTAAGTCCCACTGCTGGACAAAAGCTTCTCCCGATTTGTTCCACGCATTCCTCTCCTTGAACAGGGAAAGAAGAAGGCCTAGGACGAGATGGTATGACTTTAAAAAATCTACAAAAAGTAAAGGAAGTCAAGTTTTAAAAGAATATATTTTTTTAAAGGCTATTAAGCCTTTAAAAAAATATATACTGACGCGGGCATTGCGCACAATTAATATCGTGGCTAATGATCTGGACCTATTTTGTTGCTCTTTGAATGATTTCAGAAGAATTGGACTATATGTGATTTGCTACAGATTACAATAGGCTCATTCTAACGCATTAGGTAATAACCTGTAATGTTAGATGTAAGAAATGTTAATAAATAAGTAAAAAAAAAATTACGTAGCTTTCAAGCTAATATTAACACCCACTTTACCCTGCTTTACTAAGCAGGGTACACTAACCTAAGCTTTAATTCATAAGATAAGGGTAGGACCACACTACAACCATGTTTGGATTACATTTTGAAAATCGCATAAGAATGTTCAAAATCTTACTCTCTATTTAAAGTGGCAAACCTCACTTTTCAACAACAAGATGTGAAGCCATTTACTCTAATTGCTTCCTAACTTGAAGTGTGTCATAAAAACTGAAGAACTCAAAAAGTTGGTAACCAGGTGATGAATGAAACCTGTTTATATTTAAAGTACACAATCTACTTGAATTCAAGGCAAAATTCACCACTATTACGGCCGCATAGATATCACCGATGATTTTACTTGCAGTTCACTATATGTACAAGGTATTGTGATGGTATTGTTTCTATATTTTTTATTGCATTATTCAATTAATCATGTCAATCAATTAAACCCGCGTTAATGCTTATGATGTCAATTAAATATCCCACAGACTAAGAAACCATAACAGAAGAAAAGAAGATCCTCTTTCGTCCCTAGGTTATGTTATGTTATGTTATGTATATGTTTAGAATTTCACCACTTGGAAATTTTCCTATCTTGACAGTTTACGATGACAAACTTGACATTTAACAATTGACAAAAACAATGACAATTCCATACTTTTACTTTAAAAACGCTGATTGGATTTTATAACAATATACGAGGTAGTGAACAGTCTCCGGTGTTAGACTTGGGGATTGTACCACGCATCGCCCTTCGTTTGATTCGAAATTAGTCTGATAAACTTCAGTAATATTGTTCTACCCAGCACATTGTTCTACATAGTGGAAAACCTGAGCAAGTCGTGGAACCAGTCGACAATGCATAAACTAGCACGATTACTTATTTTCAAGTGATTTACGGGACGCGCGCCTGTGGTCAGTAACGGGCCAGAGCAAGTCGGTGGTTGTTGTTGACGAGACCTTAAGGGCCCTTGTCTATCTGACCAACGTGATCTACCCGATTATTCACAAAAAGTTGAAACACACATAAGCTAAATTATGTTTTGTCTATTTTTAAATTAGCAAATTATCTTTGTCCAAATGACATAACCCACAATACATCTGCTACAAACTTCAGTATCCAAATTTGCCTTCTGCGTGCATCAACAATCACTGTATTGTATGTGACCATGCGTCTGCGCATCCCACACACCTTATTAACAGAACTAACACACATACAGTGTCCTTATAGGCTTCTACTGAGCATAGACTATGCAATATGAATAATTTAGTAGATCCATAAGTCTAGTATTATCAGTTGTAGTCTAGATTTGTTAATGAAGACAAATCTATCAAGCTTTAGCTAAGTAGGACAAACATGGTTCTTGCAGTTTTTACTAGTTTTTCTTCAGAAAAGTTATAAATGTAAGACGGCGTGAATAAATCTTGAAGAGTGGTTGCAGTGACATCAAGATGAAGTTAAATATTAATTTTATTATTTTAATTTACATTTATAACTGTATAAATATTTACGGACGACCAGCACCGTGGCTCACACCACGGCATATGCTGAGCGGAAGCCGTTTTGTCTCAAGCATTACATTTGTTTGTATTTGTACTGTGCTGTATGTACTAATATGTTTGAGATAAACGTTTTTTTTTTCTTTCTTTTATTCAAATACAAAACCCACTTAGATAATAGGAAAGACGATTTTAAAATTCTAATTGGTGTGCTATAATAGCCATGTTGATAAATACGCATTCTTCTTAAAATTTCATTTTTTTGAGTCTTCAACAAGTATTCTATAAGGAAACTAATAGTAGGTAGTAAATAGTTTAAAACTACAACAACAATTGAATGGGCTTAGATGCACTACCGTACTATCTCTATTTAAGCGAATGGTTGATTACCATTACCATTTGTGAATATATTTTTGTAATTTTGAGCAATAACCTTTCAAATAAATAAATAGGTTGCTTAACATGACGATCTCGGTGGCGCAGTGGTAAAGAGCTTGCCTCAGGTCCTGGGTTCGATCCCCGGTCGGGTCATGATGGAAAATGATCTTTTTCTGATTAGCCCGGGTCTTGGATGTTTATCTGTATATGTATTTGTTATAAAATATAGTATCGTTGAGCTAGTATCCCATAATACAAGTCTCGAACTTACTTTGGGGCTAGCTAAATCTGTGTGATTTGTCCTAATATGTTTATTTATTTATTTATAACGTACCATTTATACTTCGGACGTCGTGTTACAACGACCTGTGGGCATCAAGCGATGGTTTAAAATTATGCGAAAGTTTAAAATTAGTTAAATAAATATATGTTTCAAAACCTGACAATTCTCACTAGGTACTCGAATGTATTACATAAAGCGAGCCGTCTTTACTTGTTCCATGTGTACAGTTGATACATTTCCGATGTCTACGAACCAACAGGTATCATATCTCACAGTCACTGGAATCAGACTGGCCCTGGTCGTGACGGGTACGATTCGTGATTCCAGTTGAATTACACATCTGTTGCTGCACTGAGCTATTCTCTAACGGGGACTCAATATAAAAATTTTTCAACAATACATTTTTTGGAACACTGCACTTAATGTATCTAGTATAATAATGCAAGATTTTGTGATTGTAATAGAATATACGAATGCGCTCCTCATATATTTTGAGTCCAAACTTCATTGCAGAGCAAATCAATAAACACAAAAACATCGATCATTACAATTTCTATTAAAATAGAAGGATAGAATAACATTGGCTATCTACCGCAACCGGTTCCATTGCCTATTCAGCAAATATACTATCTATCACCAAACCTCAGGAAGCGAATCGTGATTCCGTTTGAATTGCTCATGCATTATATTTGTAATTCAATTTAGTTTGCAATTGTATTACCACAATACCAATTTATATACAATACATTGTTGTATTTAAGTTAAAGCTTTCTCCCATAACCTTTTCTTTATTTATTTACGAGTTTTTCAGTGTCTGTCCTAGTTTGTCCACGTCAAAATTTATTGATTGAATCTAATGGATTCAAAAATCTTGTTACTTCATTTCCTATTTGCCCATTAATGAGTATTTGTGTCTTCTCTTATGCTGTTTGTATATGTATAATTGTGCATGTTTGATCTAATTGGACTAATGAATGGACTTGAGTACAGTTAAGTTAACCTAGATTATGACTTATTGAATACACAAAACATATATTTTACTAACAAATTGGAACAGAAAACAAAAGCAATGAAGTGTGCGTCAATGACTGTAGGTTCAGTGTTACTTTGGACAAAATGCCTTGGTTTTCAGTCAGTCATCGCTTTCTGAACATTGGACTAATCTGTTGTCTCGATTTCGACTTTTCTTTATGTTTTTCTTCGTTTCGTCAATTCGTTCTCAATACGGCCGCTGCTAAATCGAGTCACGATCCGCCTGCACCTCCCCGTGGTAGCATCTGGTTTATTATTTTTATGATTGCCTTGATTACGGCACATGATGTCGGTGTTGAGGCCTAGGGTTGGCAGAGATACAAATAAAACTAAAATAAACAGGTACTTCAAAAATTAAAAATAGGTAAATAACATTATTTTGAAAGACTAAGTCATAAACACTAGGTGCTGTGTTTATAAATATTTTTATGATAAAAATATGATATTTGTAAGATATCTATCTTACGTACGTACGTACGTACGTACATATAAATTTAGTTAAATACTTAAATAAATTTAGTTTTACACGTCTATTTTACTTAAATAAGTTTTTTTTTTAATTTAGTTAATTTACTTAAATAAATTTAGTTTTACACGTCTATATAGAACTTTTTACCCAATTTGTTTATCGTATTTAATAGTGTATATATTTTTTGGTTTTTACTTTCTATCATATGGTGACCCTATGTAACATATTTCATCGCATGCCTCGGTATGCGTTTCAATTTTCAACACTTGTATCCCAGCTTATCAGTGATCAATGTACTGTTTCATTAACTCTGTAATTATCTTCATTACGACTGAGTTACTTACGCCGCTGCCAAAAGGAGGGTAATGTCTTCAGAAATCAAAGTTTCGGCCATGATCTCTCCCATAAATGTTTCTTTCTACTGGAAGAATTTTTTGTAGAAGTAAGTAATTCTTACTTTTGTACTTCGTTTCCTATTTTTATACACATTGTACGCTGCTATAATGTTGATGAATGAGTACAGTGGATTTAAAATGCTTATTTACGACCCAATTCGTCCATAGGGATGGTGTTTAATTGAAATGTATTTCAGCCATTAGTAAAATCGTCAGATTTCTATGGCAGCACGTTTCCCAGGTGAAAAGGTTACTTGCCTTTCCTTCATAAGACTGGTCGCCTGAAGGAATGTACCGTCTAGCGGCTGAAGTCTTATGCAGACTAGTTTTATTACTATGGTTTTCTTCTACTGGAAGTTGGTGATGAATGACTTATAATAATGATATACAAATTCAATTGGCACGTCTAGGATTCGAATCTGGGACCTTATTGTCAACCCCTGACTAGTACCACTTCACTGAGAAGCAATTATTAAAGCAAAGCATAGAAAGTCGTTAAAAATTTACATTCAACTCGATTGCATTCGATGGTAATTTGTACACTTCCTGTATATAAAATGACAAGTCTACTAATACAAATAAATGGCGCTCATAAAATATAAGAAACACGTCTAACGGCGCACCAGTTTACCTATTTCCATCGAGAAATAATTAAAAATGTGTGTCACTCGATCAATTAAATCGAATTGCCTTGAACTTGAAATTGAAAAAGTGTTTTAATCGGAAATGGGTCTGGTAAAGGCGATATCCACTGCTGCGTAAGATATCACGTATAATATTATTTTTGTTAGAAACTATTACAGTATTCCATTACACAATGTATTCACAGTTGACTAAATCGCCAATGGTGGCAGCTATAATCTAATTCTAGTCAACTGTGACCACATTTTATTATAGTAATCTACTTACACATTTTAGTATAGTATTAGTTGTGTATTTGTCCTTTATTTTAATGGTTTACTGTATCATAAATGTATATTGTGTGTCCTCGATATAAATAAACAGTTTACCTATCTATCTATCTAAACTATAACAGTTTGTAATAAAATTATTTGTATATAGTGTGGCACAATCTGTTATTTTTTTTTTACTTTGTAAATAATTTTGAATCTTTGTGGCCTTTGATTGGTAAAAGATCGCCAACCGCTGTTACATTAAAAAAAAGCATCGATTAAATTAGAAAAAAATGTAACGACATTAATTTTCGCTTCTCGGTAATATTTTTCATCGATTTTACCTCCGAGACACGATCTGTCTTGTCTTTGTTTCATCTGTGAATGCAATATTTGTTATTATATTTACGATCATAAGTATTCCACATTCCATACTATCATTTCCACATATGAGGTGTTATTTTTATTTCTTGTGAAATGCAATATTTGTGCTATAATATGTAAACCTACATCAATGGGTATACACCCTATAATTTAGCCTTATCTAAACCAGCTCTCTAAGCTTCGACTTAATTTCCATTGGCCTTTACAATAATTATCACCACGGCAATCAGTCATGATAACAAGAGATATATTAACCATTTATCAACATGAATCCTACAAGTTAGAAATTCAAATGTATGGATTTGTTCAGGTGCATACTTTAAGATGTAATGATTTTATATTTCTTTTATCTATGGATTTTGTCCAGTAACAAAACGCTTACTGTTTAAAATGGAATCCAATTAAAGTATTTTACTCTTATATGGGAATTCGAAGGTATTAGAATTTTGAATTAAATTTTATGAGTACGGGAGTGTTTGACATAGTGGTTTAGAATTAACTGTCCTTGAATGTATGAAGAAGAAGTGTATTTGTTATACATAATTGCCTTAACTGACACAGTGTGCAAGACTAGATAAATATCAGTTGAGTTTTGAAGTATTTTGGATAAATTGATATTATAAAGATTTAGATCTCGGGCTTCGTGGCTTCTCGAACAAACGGCACATGCGAAGATATGATATTCAAATTCAAATGATTTATTCAGAAATTAGACCTTCACAGGCACTTTTTCGCGTCAATTTTTATATTAAATAGAGAGAATAGAAAGAAAATGTATTTTATATTTGGATAGATAATGAATTCAGCGCATTTGAAATTCATAGAGCAAGAAGTACCAAGGATGTTAATAATGGTTTCATTAAAGATAGATCAATAATTGTTAGTTTGTAGTGCGCAGGTGTCGAGCTCTTGCGATCTGCTACACCTGCTTGTCTATTTATACGTCTTACATCATTATTACAAAATATATTGATAAAACATAATAATATGTAAACAAAAAAGACTATTATTTCATTGAAGTCATACCGTACTTTAATGATTCATATCAGATATTTTTCATAGATCAAACTGTAGTGCGCTTAATCGTGAAACTTCTAAGACAAAAATCACTCATAAACTACACGAGATTACGATGTCAAGCTATTCTGAGCTCGATCAGCGGCCATCAAGATCGTAACTTATTAAAATCGATAAATTCAATCTCGGACTTTCTACTAATTAAAGGCCAGCAGTACTAATTTATGGCAATTCAGTTTCGTAGCGTGACATATTTGCAGTGAAACCTGTTCAATAATAACATAAATAAAATTCAAATTTGAATAGTAAAGGGATGGTTTTCCTATCCTTGTCTGTTGCGTGTGGAAATCTATCTGCCGTTTCGCTTGTGACTACAGTCTTGCCGTCTATGGACTCAGTTGCGCATACGCTGTCGGAAGAACCAAGCGCGTTCGATTTTTTTAAAGTTTCGCGCGTTCTTTCAACTTTTACAATCCTGTGTTCCTTTTACAAATTGGAACTCACTATTGGGTGTGACAGTGTTATTCTTTAAAATAGTGTTATGACCAGTGACGAGTGGGGTTCACCCGTTGCTTAAAAAGTGATATCACAAAGGATTACAGTGTAGTCGGAAAACACGTGTGAACGTTGTTTTTGGTAAATGATTGTCTTGAACGTGGATGCGTTTACATAACCATAATCGTTAGAAACAACAACATATTAAATTATATGTCTCCGATCGTGTGAATCTATCGTTTTTCTCACTTTCACCGTTATGATGTTCTCTGATTGGAAGTTTGATCTTCAGATTAAACTGTATTAACATCTATGTAATTTATTACAACAATTTTGAAGGTTACACATTATATATTAACTTAATGTGTCAAATTATAAAAGTCGTATCACCAAGATTATCAAAAAGCAGGTACAATAGGATGATATATGATGAAGTTAATTATCTACTTAGTATTAACATTCAATCTTAGGTGACAATTTAGAATGTAGTATGTATGTTATATGCAAACTTTTAGCATTTCGATGAAATTCGTTATAAAGATAAAATGGAACACTTACCTTATTTTCCTGTATCAAAATTTCTATAGGAGTGGTACATCAATAGTTTCGATATGCAAAGTACTGCAGTTATTACATTGTTTTAGTCATCGTGTGGCCACCGGCCCAGACCCGGTCCTATAAAATTATCATTAAGATTCCTCGTCGATGGAATTGCAGTTTTTAATCATGATTTACAATCTTCGGCTTCTGTTTTAATGTAATTGGGTTTTCAGTTTAAAAAAACATCTAGATATCGGGCAAATTGACATAGCTGCATTTGCATTATCTTTAAAGCTAATAAAACGCAGCATGTATGTGGTTTCCGCCCTAATGGTACCATTCGAGGTGACTAAAGAGACAAAAAGCCATGACCAAAACGCCATGATAAGCAAAAATAGCATTCTGAAAGAAAGTTTCCCTCGAGTTTATATCAAAAAGGCGGCCGGTAAAAAACTCACAGTCAAGTCTTTAAAATTATAAGGTTTATTTTTTAAGTGAACCTCGAGCTTCGAATCGTTACAGGCGAAAATGAAAACGAGACCAGAAAATTGTAAACACAGTCTTATTTTTTTTGCAAAAAGCATTTCCGCTTCAACGTCTATTTTAATCTATAGGAGAAAGTAATTAACGCTATCTTTGGTATCGCAAATTCATTTATCTAATATATCTGGGCAATTTATAATGTGTCTAGCTTTCAAAGAATTATGCTCTCAGGAAAGATCGTGGGATAAAAATTCTGCATCAATCTTACAACGAACACGCCGTATGCAATTTTAATTGTAATTAAATTTTGATCATCATTCTCGCCAGTAACTTTATCAAATTGATCAACACAAAATCTGTAGTTATTTTAGTGTTATTTTTTCTAATAATTATTTCATAATTAGTATATTTGGTAAAGTTATAATAATAATCCTAAGATATAGGATAAGAATTAGAATCTCAATTAGAATTTGAATCATAAATGATGCGACTTGAATAAAATATACCACTAGTGTTAGAAATAACACAATCCAAAGGAAATAAAAGGAATGCATGCATTACTCGAAAGACTCGGATATTCAAAGAGGAGCTATCAGAGAATCATAAAACTATAATGCAATACTAAAAGAAAATCTGAAAAGATTTTTAGTATCGGTTTATAAGAAATTTAAAGCTTTATGCTAATAAATGGAAATATAATCATCTGATAGGAATTGAGAATTATAATCAAAAATAGATAATATAAATATTGATTGATTCTTGAAAATAAAATTTCTATAAGAAAAGTCAATAATGTTTGTTAAAGTGCCTATAAATAAGTAAGAGAAGTATTAAAAGAACATAATCATGCAATGGAATCAAATAAATGAATAAAACCTAAACACATATTTACGAGGTTTATAGGAAAATTTACAGAAATCTTTAGTTTTAGTTGAAACTATATATTCGCTTAGACAGGATGAATTTAGGTATTTAATAATGAAAGTTCTTGGTTGAAAATATCAAGTTTTTAAGCGGATTTTCTCCCTTCCTAATAGTTTATTTAGCGCTGTTTCACATATGCTAATAGAGGCTATGAAACACGTAGGCGAACAATCGACAGAGAAATTTCCGGAATACGACAATAGTCAATTTAAGAAAATTGTTCCATTGCTTATGGCACGCGCGTGCAACCTCGGAGAAGTGTGGAGGCAACAAAATGCAAACATTATTATTATGGGTGTCACAACGGTTGAAATAGGCGCTAATACAGTTCATAAACTTAAAACATAAGCTTTTACTTTTGCAATATCATATTTAAAGTCTTCGTAAAGGTATATCGTTAGGGATATACCTTTACGGGATGAGACAATACATAATTAATTGCAACAAAGGAAGATACAAAAAAGAGATGATGTTATTTGGACAAAGTTGGTGAGTAGAACAAATACTCCGAACTTTAAATTCAACATAAAAAAAAACGAGAGTCTTCATTAAAGCCATAGATATAGAAAACTTTACGATTACAATTAATGTTTATTTCCCATTCACTCAAACAAGAATAGAAAATGGTTCCATAATGTCGCATCCAGTTAAAAACTATAATTTTCCCACATTCCAAGAAAAAGATGGAAATATCGAACCGGCTGATATTGTTGAATAAATAAACACAACAAAAAGAGCATAAGGCGTGGCCGGCTATAACAACTACTATGTTATTGCTTCGGCTGCTCGCTCATAACGAGTTGATGTTATCCGCAAATTATTCCAGTGGAAAAAATAAAACGGAGACTATATCCACAAATGTAAACTTATACGTGACCTTTAATAAACGAAGTAGTTAGGACTAAACCTTGTCAAAAGCCAAACGACCGATTGTAATCTCTCTCATGTCTCATATGAGTATTTTCCGAGTTTCTTGGATAGCGATAAATCGTTGTAACATGGGCCCCCTTTCCTAATTTTTCTTCTTCCCTTCCCGGTCATCAACATAAGTTAACAGACATCAAGCCAGAACTCTCCCTTCTATCAGATCCAGATGAAAAAGACATAGCCAGATTTTTGTCTCTTAACATTTTTCCTAGTTTACACATGATGTGGTAAACAAGGGACTTAAAATTCAGTAGTATTATTGTGTTTATTACTGATTAAAATAGTATCATGGATTTTGTAAAGAACAGACCACAGTTTTATATTTTTTGTAAAATAACGTGAGGCGAATACCTGCAACAGCAAATATATCATAGTTTTTATCACTCCAATTTGATACACTTATAAGGCAGATCTGAGCACTATAAATTTCATTACCGTTATCTCCTCACAGAATACAGTCCCTTATACGACCGTGACTGTGGCCTTTCCTGGTTTCAGTGGGCTGACACATCGCCCATACGTCAACGTCTAAGTCCAAGATCTTGGGACGTTTGAATCGTGACATGATGACGAGGGCAGCGGAGTTCTGCTTTGCATTTGGAGGCTCTCATTCCATAGCGTAGACTTTCTGTAGCATTTTGACTGTCTTTGCTTGTATAGGGGAGGTATTCCTGACATCTAATATCCTTTGTCCAATTATACATTTATTGTGATTATATTTAAGGATCATATTAAAAGAGATAGCTATGTCATTACGCAAAGTTTCTCGAGTGGAATGATTCCCTAAAATATAATTGTACTGTTGATCAGTTTATGTAATGTGCACTTGTGTATTTTTGTTCGTGGAATCAAGTTTATTATCATACATAAGTACTTAAATAAATTCTTGACCCAAAAGCTTTATATTAAATACTTTTTTCATTGCTTTACTTTAGTGTTTATTACTTGTTCGTAAAACATACACGAAGGTAGAGGATCCTATTAAAAAACTGCACTTACAATTTCTAACCAATACTATCCCACATAAATTTTGATGTTTAAAGCGACAATCATTTTGTGATATAAAACAACTAAATATAGATAAAATTGCGGACTTGTTATTTGTATAGTCAACAGGTCTTTAAAGCATCTCTAGATTATCGAGTGATAAAAGTCAAATTGAAAAATCTTTATTAATTTTTTTTTTAACTGTTAATTATATCACTTGTTGACGCCGATCTCCTGCAACTATATGTAAGATAAATGAAACTAACTAAAATATACTGAAACTTAATTTATTGCCTTCCCTTTTCCGATCCATAGCTGTTAGTTCTTCAAATCATAATTTATTTATTGGCTACCTGCAATAGGTATCCAATAAATAAATTTCCACAAAAATGTAGGCAATCATATTTAAATAATTTTCAAATCTATCGAATTCTACAGTTGAATTCTCTAACTACTTCTAGTACGTGTGAGCGAATGTGAACTACGTGAACAATCCAGTGATCAGAAAATGTATTTTCTTCGCCGCAAAACGTTCGTTAATAATGTCCGCGATGAGCATAACTTATGGCAATTAAGGAATGTCCGCCATACCTGGAGGCTGCATCTTAAATGTTTAAGAGCTATTTACATTTTTATGTGCACAGATCTTTGCACCAAGTGAACGTCAACTTCAAAGTCACGATTGATGTTATGTTGCACCGTTTCTTCTTCACTTGCGCTTTAGAGATTCTAGTTTGTAGCTTTTTGAGAAACACTGTAAAATTTAGTGTTAGGTACATCCCAAAAATGGGGTGTTTACATCCCAAAATTTTTACGTGAGTAAAATCCTTTTTAAGATCATACATTGTATTTCACAGATCTTAATTTGATATAGATGACGACATATAATGAAATTGTTTCATGTAATAACAATCTAAAGATACTACTTTTATTATAATTTTCAATATAAAAGCATTGTCACATCTTATCTTGATCTATTTCATAAAATGCGGTAATCTAAATAATTGCTGCTTAATCATTAATTTATATTATTCTACTTACGCCCACGTGTCCTCGGGCTAACAAAAACTTGTCAAGGTGACTTTAATTCCTTGATGTAGTTTTATCGTGACATAACTATCAAATTAGTATAGGTGGTATTCCGAAAACGGATATGATAAACAGTATACAATAGTCAGAATTGGATCAAACATGGTATACATATGATTTCGAATAAGATCTCAATCTCGAAATAATACCAAGATCGATCGGAAGAAATCGAGACAAAATGCAATAATATTTAGGCGGGAATAAAATCTGACACCAGCGTTAGCAATAACACACTCGATAAGATAGAAAGAACAATTCGATCCGGCAGCTAAATGTGATTAGGTGACGGCATATAGCGAAAACTTGCCTAAAATTTCCAATATCGCACTGTAAACAAACTTTCTGCTACAATATTGTTTTATTGAAATATGAGTCTCTATCGCTGTTATGTTTTACTTCTTGCAAGCATTTTTACAATGGCGTGTAGTCTTCAGTCAGTAGCCTTTACTGTCTTATTTTTCATAGAGATTATCTTTATATCTCAATGTCCGACATGTTTCCCATTCGTTGCGTGTCGCGAAATGATACAAATTACAGTTTTTGTTCGCCACAGGACTTGCAACCGGTGCCTGTAATCAACATCCAGGTCTGACCCCAGGCTATCATCACACACAATTAAAAACAAACTTTAACCCAAAGGAGCACAGTTCAAAATCATTTGTCTCTGAATTAATTGTAGTCACAAGATATGAGTTTTGTGTTCTATGTAGCTCGTCATAAAGTTGATAGTTGAGTGGCAACAAGTTAGGTGCTTCACTTTGCTCCTCCCGCGGCCACCTGTAGCCGCTACTTATTTTTTTCCTCTAATTGATATATAATTGAGTTTTTGGAGTTTCTGTCAGGTAGAAACTTGAATTTGAAGAAAATAACTGACTCACAAATAATACGCGTCTGGAATAAAAGCTTTGTTTGTTGCTCTCTGTGAAAATAAGTTAGCGCTTGCGGAAACTGGTCGATGTATTTATTTGCAGTTATTTTTTTTATATAATGTTATTTCATTTCGGATTAAACTATGTTAATAATACTTGTCATGTTTCTCAAAAATGTATCTAAATTTTAAGTCGTTTAACTTTATTGTAATGCTGCGCACACGCTTACTAGGAATCTTTCCTCGACATAGTACGAACTATCGCGTACGTTCTCGTAGCAAGCAAAAAAGATAGCAATAATCCAAGCCACGATCATTGCAAATTCGCAACAAGACGTAGATGAAGATAATAGAAATGCGATAAAAACAATACCTACGCAAGCTGAAATAAAAAATTAAGCAAATCATCACAAAACTAAAATTCAAACAAAAATAGCTACAAAATTTTAGAAACCAGGTTTACCACCAACCAAAAAGTTATTGGTGGCGATGTCGAGCTGTCAGTTGTATCACATGAACATTATTTATTCATATAGCAACTTTCTACCGATGCCGGCGGCTCACACGAATACCTCACAAAATTAATGACTAATAAAACTGGAATAAATTCAACTAAAAATTGCCACTAATTTCACCTAATAACTTAGTAGAGACGGCCCGGGGCTATACCCAAAACTTGACCTGTTATTTCATCTCCTTCTAATATGAACAGTATGATAAAGATGGGAGATTTTAAATTGGCGCCGAAAACTTTCTTAGACTAGATAAACTAGATGTTTGTTGATCATTATAGTTAATATTATAATATCGTCCATGTATATTAATCTAGATTAGTTACATGTTTTTTGTTAATTATATTTTTAACATCAAATACGATGTTAAATATATATTTTATATGAACCAATTGGTTTTGGAAGGGTATTCATTCCTTGCTCTTTTGATAATTAAATTATTCCTTTCAAATATTTACTTACATTTATATAGAAAAAATATAATCTTATCGGCTTCAATCTAACAGAAGCTCAATTTAAATCAACCACCAGGAACCACTAAAAAACCCATCCAAGAAAACCACAAACGACATTGACAGTAATTTTTCCATCTCGTTCTTTCTTTAATACGACAATAAGGTGTAAAGGAGACAGGGCGATGGAATTTTCGTAATTTGCATGTCGTGTGCGTAGCTTCTCCGTGTTTGGTTTTAATAAGATGATTTTATACGATAACGGTTTGAACAGGTCCCTGGTCTTGAGCCTGCTTTACAAATTGAGACAGCGTTGCATGTTGCATGTGATGTGTTCCGCCTTAGAATAGGACCACTCAATATCCTCCCGTGGATGTCTTACGTGGTGACTAAAGGACACATAGCCCAAGCAGCTGATAAGTAACAATAACATTTCCAATGTCAGTTGACGTCAAGCAGGCGGCGGCGGGTTATAATCACGGCCGAATCAGATTAGTCAGATTGGTTCACAGTAGGATTGTAACATGGGACCTTTCGGTTGTCTGGTGATCGTCTTAACCACTGAACCACGAGAGCTTCGTTGTTTTAGGAGAGATGCATTGACACGAGACAAAACTCAGCAAAGTACTTCATTTCTTCATTGTCTTAATGTGTAGAGCGGACTTTAAGTTTGAGACTCCTCGGTGAAATAATATTCAGGCTTGAAATATTAATGTACCGTTTTAATGTCGCCGGTCTTCTTTATTTGATGCATTAGCGTACAGCCAGATGAGTTACAGTGGATCTCTATGGGGTGGTAGTAGCGGTGAATTTATGTGCTGTTGTGATTGTACTGTGTACAAGAATTTTATTATTATCTAGAAGATACGTAGAATAAAATTCATTTCAATTCAGCAATCTGTATGTAAATATGTTCAGTGTTTAGTGGTGTTCGAATGGTTAAGAGAGTTATTGCTTGGATAATACTATGTAGACAAGTAAATCAATGCATTAGATTGGTTTTTATCTTATTTGTAGGCTTTCTATACCTATTGAAAATTAAGAGATATAAGATAGCAATCAAATAACGAAAATGTGTAGAAATTACTATGATTATTGTAATACAACTGCAAGGTATATTATTAAAGAAGTTAATAACTAAATTGTTTCTTATACCTAGTACCAAACATATTTCTATGACACTTCATTTAAATACATTATAATCATACAATGTTTATGAATAGACATACGAATGTTAATGAAGACTTTTACGGTCAAAGATTTCTTTTTTGCAGAACTGTGACATTTATTAAGATAGAGACATCAATATTGTTCTATCTTTGGACACTAATCTAATTCATATACCTTAACTCTTATATAATAGTTAATTTGTTTTAATTCGATAATTGGATTATTTTATTATTTAAGAGTTATCTCAAGATTTTCATTGTTGACTAAGTTCCCTTTCAAAATCCGTTACAACTACTTCCTATGAAGTACATTGTCATTAAAGTTATATTGACATGCTCCAACGACTTTGGAAGTCGGGAGCGCACCTCATGCACCGTGAAATGCATGCTTAGTACTTACTATGTCAAGCTTTCGCTTTTATAATCTTTCGATTTTTTAAAAGTCTAAAATCCTTTTCTGTGTTTCTTAAATTTTTACGTCAATTGGTGATCATTGTTGAAACATGGAGCCTAAAGGAAATGAACGAACTAAATAAATTACATCTTCGAAGAAGAGGCCACTGCTTCTTCTTTATCCGTATACTAGTCATATTTTTTCTACGTCAATAAAGATCATAATTGTTGAAAATTAATAATTTGACTTGTACATCTTTTGCATTACGATCTAGAGGTAGGATGTTCGCTCAGTTGTTATCACGATACTATCCCACCAGAGCCGTAGTCTCTCAAGATTGCGCAATCTTCCAACTTGTTAAATTTTATTTATTTTCCTTGGCCCATCTAATTGAGTTCGATGAAAGACTCCAGATTATAGATCCAGGAGCCCGGAAGATGGCGTCTCAATTACTAGTTTGTAAGGACGTCGACGGCTTCCAATTTAAAGAAGAATCTGTGGTGGCTTAGACAGCTAAGCACTTCATTGGCATCCGATAGTCGCAAGATTCGATTTCGGGCTGACATCGCATGTACCTCTAAGTTCAGGCTTAGAGGTACATGTCGGCCCGAGAATCTGACATAAATATGGCAAAGGAATTGCATACTAGCACACATGTGCTCAGTTCACTAATTTGCAATTCTCTTTTATCGCTAGAAGGCGACATACCTTAATGTATAATTATACTAATACACTACACTAATATTATTTGTACCATACATGAAAAGAAATAGAAAGAAGAAGAAGAATAGGTCTTAAACTATTATAATATTTACTTTTATTTTATTTATAAAACTTTATTGTTCCAAGTAAAAACATACTTATAAACAAATGGCGAACTTAATGCTATAAGCATTCTCTCCCAGCTAACCATTACGAGAAACAGAGAAAAGTTGTGCGGCGCAAAAAATAATTATATTGTAGTTTTGGCAATTCCAACCAATTTCCTCCGAAGCTCATACAATAACTAGTTAGTGCAATCTCGCTAATATCTAAAGTTACAATTGGAACGATCTCAACTCGATGCATTGAAGAAATATAGCAGATCGCTACATCGTCGATCACGTTTGTAATCAAGTGAGACTATAGTTATCGTATCAGAATAAAGCTAGTAGGAAGTTCCACGATGTTGATTAATCTTAAATAAATAAATGCCGTACAAGGCAAGCGTATAAGATATGTTACAGATGTTGATTGTTCCGATTGTCGATTTAAAAAAACACAGAATTGCATATTCATTAAGTAATTATTTAGTACTCACATGAAGTAGAACTCCAATCTGAAAACATTATTATTAGAACATAGAACTTTGCTTATATTTAATTGATTAAATGTGATGTCTGTGTAAAATTATTTTATCAAATCTTATTATAGTACAATTTATGTACTATGAGTATCATAAATTCGCATTCTCATTCAATACAATCAATCAAACTATTCCAATCCCAACAGCAGCCATGTCGGCGACCGCCACGAGACATGTCAAGTCTTCCAACAGCGCCAACATTCTGATGTGCAAACAATGGTGGAAAGTCTGCTGGATGCACGGCGACCAAGAAAAGTACTACAGACAACTGTACGGAAGAAGAAAAGCCAACAACATCAACACGAACTTCATCAATTTCAACACAATAGACACAAAAAGGCCAGGGGCACAAATCACTGAATTAACAGATGACTTCTTTCAAGATAATATGACTTCACAAATTGAACCAGCTCCCGATGAAAGTGATAAAGATTGCACTTATGGCGTCGAATCCGAACCAATCTACGGATTCGACCAAGCGTGGCAAAAAGACCAAAGACGACAACCTATAGCACAGAGCTACGAACAATATATGAATACGTCAGAATTAGATAAAATATTAGGTAGTGGTATTAACCCAGATAATTTAAGAAGTATGTTAGAAAACGGTCTACCTCTGGAATCAAATAAGTCTCAATTGTTAGATTCGAAAGAAGAGTTACTGAGGAATGGTGATATATTTGGAAAAAATACTAAAACTGTTTGTAGGACGAAGAAAGGGGCTATAGTTACTGAAGATATGGAGATTTCTACAAATGGGAAGACAGCTGCAAATTTCCGATTTCAGCGATCTACTGTGAAGACTGGGCCTAATAAAACTAAGGAAGTTTTACAACCATTGAATGAGGATGGGATATTAGACGAGTGTTCAAGGAGGAAGTGCATTGGTGACAAGTTGACGACAACGACGACCACCCTGGTGACTGTTTCGCAGACATCCACCACGAGCTGTAATGAGTAAGTACTTTAAATCTTTATAAGAATATAATAGTCAAAATGGGGCGGACACTGAAATTTTAAATATACTAATTTAAGATTTTTCTTAAAACATTAAAATTTGCAAGCAACAACATTTAAGCAAGTTTCTAAAATAACTTCAATATTCGATGAATGTGGCTCATATAACTGCTCATATATACATGTATACATACATAGAGAAAATAAATATAAGATGTTTTGTTAATTATCACACTACCATAAATTATTAACAAAGATTTTGTTTTACATGGTAATTAAAATTTTATTACAGAATTAAAAACAATTGAATGATAATATTCCACATGTAACAGTAATTAAAACTACACCTGTTCATTGAATGTATAATGTTTACGCTCGCGACAAGCAGCATTTTACTGTTAGTTTCTAAAAAACTGATTTTAAGTGCAATTTATTTAATTTAAAACATGGAAGTTGAACAATTGCATGTTCAAGTTCCACGTTTAAAAACAATATGAGATATTATTTATTCAGTTACATCGTATTATAAGAATCGTTTTTGAAATTTATCGTTGTGATATATGATAACAAAAATGCTTATTTTAGTCTAAATCTACACTAATCTAGACCAGTATTATAAAAAAAGATATGCTGTCAGCTCTGTCTACCCCGTAAGGGATAAAAAGGTGATACTGTATGTATATGTAAAAGTGTTTCTTAATTTGTTAATTTATGTGTAGAGTATCCGATGATCTTTGGAACTACTCAACAAACCTTAGTAGTATTCTTTAGTCACATTTTCTAGTATAATAATATTAGAATGAGAAAATATTTGTATTTTATTTGTAAAGAATAAACTCAAAATTTACTAGGCCGATTTTGATGAAATTTGGCACACAGACAGACGAAACCATCGAGTATCACATTGACAACATTGACTACTATTTATTATGATTTTACCCGAGCGAAGCGAACACTGAAATTATTGATTATTCATTATATATATATATATACTAAAACTATCTGTCTATAATATAAATAAAATATAAATATATTAGAACAAATCACACAGATTGAGCTAGCCCCAAAGTAAGTTCGAGACTTGTGTTATGGGATACTAACTCAACGATACTATATTTTATAACAAATAAATATATAGATAAACATCCAAGACCCGGGCCATTCAGGAAAAGATCATTTTCCATCATGTCCCGACCGGGGATCGAACCCGGGACCTCTCGGTTCAGTGGCAAGCACTTTACCAATGCGCCACCGAGGTGGTCAAATAAAAAAAAATGTTATAAAAAAATGTGCCAGTATTATATAGGTATATAATGGGTATATACCTATATATGTACTAACCGAATAGATAACAATTTGAATATAGTAAAGCTATGTAAAACAAGTTTCTGCTACGTTACAGTCGGAAATGTCACCCGAACTCGTGTTTCACATAAAACTGGAGATTTCTCGGCACAAAATGACAAACCACAAGAACTACAACAATGGTCCCATATCTCAGTAATTGCAGGCGATGTCGGGACTACCGCTAGTGTGCGTGCCCGACGACTGTTACGACTCCAAGGGAAAAATCATCAGAAAGCTCTCAATACAGTGTTCAAGTACAGATTTTGTAAATATGCTCCTATCATAGGTTGCACATGCAATCGGGGTTTATCAAGTATCTTGAATATATTTTGTATTTTTTATAATATCGTGATACCGAAAAACGTACAATTATTTTAATTCTAATTTTCTAGAGTTAAAAAAATATTAAGTGTCCGCATTTGAATGGTACTAGCGACCCGACCCGGCTCTCTCGAGTAAAATCATAAAAAATTATACACCTTAACCTTCCTCGGGAATCACGCTATTTATTAATGGAAACCGTACAAAAATCTGTCAGGTAGTTTTTAAGTTTATCACGTTCATATGTCAGATGCGACAGTAGGACTTAATTTATAATTATTCAAGGATAACAATAAATTCACAATACTTTTTAGCTTTGCAATATCATATAATATTTGAAAGTACAGTGAACTGAAACGCAAAACTTTCATCGCATAGCAACGTGTCTCTCCTGATTTTAATCTTCTTAAATTATTGTCCTCGCCTGCGCTTTACCGCATGTTTCACTTAATGACTCTCCACCACAATACGTCTTTATCATGACCCACTTACAGCACTGTCGCCGCGCAATTTATAAGAAACATTATACCACAATCCGCAATTTGATCCGAGCAATTGAACATGGCTGCATGAAGCAGGCTTCCTTTGCCTGTGGCGGTGCAAAAAAAGTAAAACGTCAAAGGAACACGGCATCGCTCAGCCGATGCTATCGCGTCGCTACTGTTTACAGACGCCGATGTCAGATCGTGTGTAGGTCTACTGATAGATAAATTTCTTCCTTATATTTTTAAATGATGTTCTTTCATGTGAAATATGTGTTGGCGTGTGTATTTTTAGTTTTGTCACGGGAATCGGAGATTTCTTTTTAATTTTAGCCCAAGTTTGTGGAGTATACTTAATCATAATCAGCTGTTTGCTGATTATGATTGTCATGATTAACAATTAAATTATGTATTAAAATAACAAAATAAATAAACGGTTAAGCTTTAAATGAATGTATCTGTTTTTATCATCATAAATATTGTTATCATCCGCCGTTTAAATGTCCTTACTGCTGGGGCAAAATATTTTTAAAGACTATATTTACACCAAACAAATAAAACCATCGAAAAAAAATCACTATAAAACATTTTTAATTGAGGAGTCGCGGACTTCCTCACCTGCGGCAGCGGCTTCCCTACATCCTTCCTGCATCCCTACAACTGCAATCAGGAACATATCACCTACATCCTGGGACTTTTGTCATTTTACTATACTTATTAACCTAAAAATCGGATACTCTGACTTTCTTATCTCCTTTGCCGATAAGGAACCCTAAAAACAATTTACCAAATCGTCAATAAATCGTTTCAATTGAAATGCATACTAAAAAATATAATTTATCGCATGTACAAACTATTTTAAATAAATTGCTTCCCATTATGCTCCAAAACTTGGCGTGCCGCAGGGGGCCGACTGCGCAGGCGCACGCTCGTTGCGGAGAGATATCGCGCTCTCACCTCGCGAGTATACCTTATGTAATTCCAATGTAAATAGCGTTTAGTTACGTATTTATTTATGAACTGAACGCACTGGTAAGGTTTCTTTTGGTAACTGAGGCATAACCTCGAAATAATGATTCTCATATGCATATAACATTATAACATTACTATTCCTAATATCAAATTAAGTATAATTTATAGGATTGCAAGACCACAAGACCAAGCTACGTCAAGGCCACAAGTGTGCAATGCGTGTGTGAAAACCCTGGTACTGCAGTTATCTATAGGCTGCGGTGACCACTTACCGTCAGGTTACCTGTTTGGTTGTGTAAAAAATAGGTTATTGTTTAGGATGGGAGTTCATATATTACAACCACGAGAGTTAAACCTTTGAGTTCTATCATCATTACCAAATGATGATAGACCTGTCGACCTCTTCTCGACCTCTGGCCCTGTGACATCATGCCAGGTCTATAACGATACTATATTTTATAACAAATACATATATATATAGATAAAGTTCCAAGACCCGGGCCAATCAGAAAAAGATTATTTTCCATCATGACCCGACCGGGGATCGAACCAGTTAAATGTTAACCTCTCGGTTCAGAGGCTACTTTACCACCATCGTCGTCGTCGTATTTTAGAGCAAGACACACGCTACTCCGAATACATCTGCATTTTAATATCCATTCCTTACAACACTGTATTGCTTTCGTATCACTTTGCAACTTTCTGCTTTAATTACAGTCGCGTAACATAGTGATAGTAATCAACATAAAGTTTATAGCCAATAAAATCTTATGGAGACCAAGAAGTTTAAATGTGTTTGTTTTTATTTGATACCGTTAATTATTTATATATAAAAGTCCTTACAACTGACTCGTCAATGCTTTCTTGGACCTTTTTTACAAGCTTTTTGTTTCGTTTCAACAGCGTTTACCTCCATGTTCTAAAATCGACCACTGCCCTGTTTTCAATTGGTTTAAACTTGTACGCAATGTGTGTATCGGCAGTCGACTAACATTGTAGCATTTTCAACAACGACGCAAAAAAATTTTAATAAGTAAAATTTATTTTGAAATAAAAATTTCTTTGACCCAATCAATTTCTACCACATAATAAAGCATGTGTTCCTACTTATCTTTGGACGTACCGGGGTTGTTTGAAACTATGTCCGTTCGATAACTACATTCATGAGAAAAGCTACTTTTTAATTATAATTTTTGCGAATACACAAAAATATGTTAAACTGATTCATATCTTTGGTATCCAACTTTAAATCTCTTTTATAATCATTAATTACATTTAATTGTCTCTCTCTCTCTAACACATACAAAAAACTAAATGAAACAGCGAAGGAAATCAAATAAGACAATTATGTTTCTTGCATATAGAAGAGCAGATAACATAAAGGTTCCCATCAATATAAACTAAAATACCTAATCTTGAATCAGGAAGAAACAGATCCTTAATAAAGGCCTATTCTGAAACCGTTATGAGTAGGAACCCAACAATTGTCCGGTGCACCTTTCAACCACCAAACCAACATTTATAGCGTGCGGCACTCTAATACCAGCCTACACTGAGTCGATGTTCATATTCGTCAAGTAGATCGTTAATCGATTTGCAACTTAACTTAATTATAAGACCAAATATTTGTTAATTGACGTCCTTGGAGAAAAGGCTGCGGTGAAGTTTGTTGCGCCGCTTCTTCTTCACTTGCGCTTTGGAAGCCGGCAGTAGACTTAGTTTAAGTAATTTTTTTGACGTCAATAAGTGATGTATATCATCCTAAATTGAATAAAGAATTTTGAATTTGACTTAGTCAAAATCGTCTAGGTTAAAATGTCTACTAGTTTCATATTTTTCACCCCAATCATCGATAACTTCAATTGTATCGCAATTAAACTCTTATCCGGCTTTTTGTTATCGTTTTGGTTGCGAACTATTTCGCGATACAGAAATAGCTAATAATTAAGATGCGATCCAGCAATTGCTTCTTAGCGCGATCGAGGGCTGAAATATTATTGGAGAACGGAAAACATAATAACATTTTCTAGGTAAAATATCTTTGTTTGCTAACTCGCCCAAACTATTTCACTCGCTCAATGTGAACCATCAAGGGCGTGTATGCCGGTGCACCTGCTTCGACCTTTAACTGGCCGTTTTAGTGTGACGACCTGCTTTGTAGGCCGGTCGGTCGAGTAAACTATACCTTTGAAAATTAATAGCAGTAGTAACTTCGTTACTCATATACAAGTTCGCGACGTCCCGGCTTCGCTCGGGTAAAAACAGAATAAATTATACACCTAAACATTCCTCAGGAATCATACTATCTATTGGTGAATACCGTATGAAGATTCATGCAGTAGTTTTGGGGGTTATCGTGTGGCTTTCGAGTTTCTCAACTCATGGATCTGTCTGCCCCGTAAGGAATATAAATGTACGTAGCGGCAAGCCAAAGCTTACTATTCTTCTCATATAATTTACTTACGAACTGCATCAGCAATAAAGGTTCTAATTACACATATATCACAAGCTTCCGTGGTCGGCAGTCGTAAATCAGAACGTATGATTTAAGATGATCCAGGAATCAATTCCTTAGAAATTAGCTAGGGTTGGCAGAAGCAAACAAATTGGAAACCAGTAGCTAGAGTGCTAAGTTTAAAAAATACTTTTGACGACCTCGGTGGCGCAGTGGTAAAGTTCTTGCCACTGAACCGAGAGGTCCCGGGTTCGATCCCCGGTAGGTTCATGATGGAAAACGATCTTTTTCTGATCGGCCCGGGTCTTGGATGTTTATCTATATATGTATTTGTTATAAAATATAGTATCGTTGAGTCAGTATCCCATAACACAAGTTTCCAACTTACTTTGGGGCTCGCTCAATCTGTGTGGTTTGTCCTCATAATTAAAAAAAAAACTAATATATTTCATTCATGCAGATGAAAACCAAAACTAGTACCTATTTCCCTTCTGAAATAAAAATTCCAAGTATTATTTCAAATGCGCGTCATTAAGTTAGCCGATAAAGTGTCAGCCCTAAGATATTGAAAGTGCGCTCACACACCAACTGAATTAATTGATACCAGCTTAATAAATACTAGTCTAAGGCATGTGATTATTATCCAAAGCATTTTCATTATTATACTATGGGAAAAAAGTCGTGCAATTCGTGCATTCATATGATATTGTTCTTTATTTAGCACCACACGCACGCAACGCACTTTAAAATGTGTTGACGTCAATAAGTGATGTATATCATCCTAAATTGAATAAAGAATTTTGAATTTGAATTTGAATGTCCGTAGTCCTCTGAAGATTAATTGGAGTTTTTAATTGATAACAAAAAACTAAAATTTCACGTTGTGTTGCGGGAGGGATTTTGTATTGAAGTGTCTGTCTACCGAGTTGTCATCTCCAATCCACAATATGTCGAGTTCCTATATTCACAAGTTGTAATAAATAAACATCAAGAATATAAGAAATTGATAGCACAGTTTCAACAATAAAACGGAGGTAGCATCTGATTTCTTCTCATACAGATAAGAGCTAAGATAGTGACAGTTATACAAATACAACAAACATTGTTACCAACAGGTTTACTATTTATCTAAAAATCTGTACCATTGACGACAACCCAACAAGCTCCCTACAATAGGCGTCACTTCTTGAAATCACTTGAGTTTGTTCACACTTTTTGTCCCTCTTTTTGGATGACGTTAAAAAGAGATAGCGATGTGGAATTTTCTCGGTAGCTTGTGATGTTTGTGAAGCTCTTGACGCCGTTAGCTGACAGGCGGAGACCGGTGCGGAAGGTAGTATTTAACCGGTCAAGTGGAGAGAGTTTTGCGGCTATTTGGACTTCTACAAACAATTTGATAGGAAATAAAATAGGCTTTTGCAAATGTTTTCTCATGTATGTAGTGGAGTTTTGTTTCTTCAATGATTGATCGATGAAGGGCAAGCGATATGTATGCAAAAAAGGAAACGTGGAATTATAGGTTTTTGAAATCCTTAAAGATGTATGTTGGAGTAAGCAGAGTTCACTGTTATCCTGATAAGAACAACTAGTTAAACATGTATGTGTTTTATATGTATATATAACAGTCCACAATAAACCCAATATAAAACATTATCGAAAAATGGTAGTCACCATAAATACACTTGCCGTTAGGTTAATCTAGAACCGCACAAAGGGCAGTAAATAGTTAGCTAATGGGCGTACGTACCGCGAACAGAGCAGGGAGGCGCGCCTTGTACACTTAATTATACACTAATTAGTTGTAACGAACTGGCGAGCTTTGGAATGTAGGGGGAATGTAGGCTGCTCCTTAAAGAGCAAAGGATGTAAGGGATTTCAATATAAAAAAACAATTCTGGATTTTTAAAAATTGTTTTTTAATTAGTGCCCGCCAGCGGTGTTTTATTCTATACTAACCATAGATGGGCTTTCTCCCGGTATTTTCCCAGTTTCTCCAGCAAACTGAACTCAGGCAATGTTGCAATGTCATACAATACTAGCAGCGCTCGGGGCTTCTCTAGAAATAAAAATTAAATCAGTGTGAAAGAAAAAAAAACGTCTTATTTCTCTATTTATTTTTTATTTTATATCTTATGTCTAAAATGTTATGTCAACAATTGAGGCAAGTTTTATAAGAAATCAAATAAAACCATTATTTAAAATGTGACATCGCGCGACTGTTAACATTGTTGAAATAAATAAAACTCATTGCGAGCGTATTAACACCATTAACTACGCTGACCATAACTTTTAATAGCTAGTGTTTTAACACTTAAATATTCTGTCTGTTATTAATTTTGGCATATTTTTATTAATACAATTATTTAAAAGCGGAAATATTTTTTCTTCTACAGAAATAAATAAAATCATTAAAATTTTACTAAAAGACATGAATAATAAATAGTATTTGGTGGATTACAATATAATAATGTGAGCATTTTTTTGTTTATTTATTGATCCCGGTTGTTTTATCGGCTGTGATGCCTTAAAGCCTATTTATCCGCTTGAAAAGAAACGTTTAGTCTATTTAACCATCAGCTGTTAAGGGTGTTAAGCTGTTAAGGTTTTTGATCCCTTAGTGGCCTTGTCAACATCCACGCGAGCGTATTAAGTGATCGTATTCTGGGGCGTAACGTGTGGTTTCCGAAAAAACCTATTTACAAAATAATTTACATTATTTTACAACAAAAACAATTATTAATAGCCATGTTGTAAATATTTCGCCATTTCCATTTTAATTACCCCAGATTCCACATATAATAGAACTAGATTCGTGAATTGAACTGTTTAAAACTCCGTTAGACATAATAAATCAAAGTCGAGCACGACGCCCACATTTGGCAATTAAAAAGTAGCTTTAAACTTATACAAGCGGCCCGTACCGGCTTCACTCGGGAAAAAGCTCAATAAATTAATACAGACTAAAAATATATCTAAAATATGTCGACCTCGGAGGCGCAGTGGTAAAGTGCTTTCCTCTGAACCGAGAGGTCGCGGGTTCGATCCCCGGTCGGGTTATGATGAAAAATGATCTTTTTCTGATTAGCCCGGGTCTTGGATGTTTATCTAATATGCATTTGATATAAAATGTAGTATCCCATAACACAAGTTTTGAACTTACTTTGGGGCTAACTCAATCTGTGTGATTTGTCCTTATATATTTATTTATTTATCTCTTTTCACATCAACAATTTTGGCGTCCAGCAAAACTCCGTAGTGATTTCCAAGGGATTACACGTGATGATCTTCTTTTATAATCCAACGTTTTCCAATACCATTGAAATATTAAACCCTTACAAGGCTTAACAATGATTTTGCCAACATCAGGGTTGATATGCTTATATAATATATTATTGGGAAAATATATCCGGAAAACTGGCAAGTCGTATCAACCCTGCAGAGCAAAACGCGATAGAATTGACTTCTTTTTCACTCTAACGATGTTGCCAGATTGTTTTAAAGCAGTGTGAACAATATTGCCAATAACATTGCCTACATAATTTCAATTCAAACGGATGTGAAGACCAGAATAACTATCGGAATAGGAGAAACTATAGTGAAAAGCTTGTTAACACACGTTGGACATCGTATAATATGTGGCATACTGTGTGATGAAGCAGATAAACATACGATTTCTATTCCTACACCAGTCCGCAGTACTCATTATATGTACCTCTTTTATTTATGACACCAATAGATCAGCGCACAGAAGTATCTCACGTAGAATTAACTTTATAACGCCTTTGAGCTACGCCGCAGTTGACTGCAAGCGGATAAAGGGCCGCTGAAAATTGATAAAATGTAGGAAGCCGGCGCCTGGGCTCCTAGACTCAACGGTTGAAATATAGGCAATATATATCATAATATATTCACGCTTATCAACAGTGGGGGGCAACACTAATGTTATAATAGTTATGATTTATATGATGACTAGCTGCGCCCAGGGGCTCCGCTCCCGTGGGAATTTCGGGATAAAAAGTACGCTATGTGTTAATCCAGGTTCTTTTCTACCCGCGTACCAATTTTCATAACTATCGGTCCAGTAGATAATGTGTGAAGAGATCACAAACAAACTTACTTTCGCATTTATAATATCAGTTGGGATGATTATTTTTTGGGGAACTTGGAGTTCGATTACGACCATCAGCCATGAGGAATACGACTATAAAGACTTTATTTAAGTCATCATGTACTTCTTCTTTACACTACATAATTTATGATCTCGAGAGAAAGCTAATCTAAGCAAAGGAGGTTTGATTTTGAATAGTGTAGCTCAGTATGAATCAGTATGCTAATTGGTTGCTATACTCATGGGGAATTTCTTGTTCGTATGCGTATTGCATGTTACTGAAAATATGGCTGTAAATGAGATTATTGATAAAGAAACGTATGTGTATTCATCCAACCACGTATATTGCAAAAATTCAATCACAGGAATGGGCTGTAGATTCTTCTTTCTCGTAGGTCCAATTCCACAATTAGTGGGTCTATTGGTGGAGTTGCTATAGATAGAATCTCAATTCTACCTGCCTAAGAACCTACAACTCTTTTCGCTGTCTGTTACTAAATCTTAAATTCTTAAAACGTCAAGATTATTACAGACATGTCTTATGGCGTCAAGATTGAATAAAATGAGACGCGTCGTTGGCGACGGCCGCAAAAAGGGATTTTATCAGCGGTCACCATTATCCATAATCATATCTCCGCAACTTGATAAAAACGCGTGACCATCGCATCCTTCTAGCATTGGCCCTTTGACTAGGGAAACGAGGAGATGTGTTCTTTACAAGCCTGTGTAATACAATTTTATAATCACATTTTCAAACGAGACAGACAAAGTTTAATCGTTATTACAACTGCTATAATAGTCCTGTGTCCACGATCGGGTCTCTTTTGTCGAATGGTCCTTTGGTAGAGCATGCAATATGGTGACTATTTAGTCATCACAGTAATTTTGATATATCACTACAAACATAAAGTTCTAATACTACTTGTGTAGACATCTACATCGAACTAAGAAACTGACAATGTTAAATTGTGTTTTTGACAGACATGGAGCCATAAAATCTAAATTGAATTTTCGAAATTGTAAGGTTCATTTTTTATAATGGGCTTTATTTATTTATTTATTTAATTGGAGACAGCAGAAAATTCAATAAAAGAATACTGTCACTCCTCATTGCCTTGATCTATGATCGTGCGCAGAAATACTTCAAATGTCGTCACGTATGTAACTAGTACAAAAACCACTCCGTCCGGATTCTAGACAATCAGTAACAGGTCCAGTAATAGGTACGTGGAGCGTTACGTGGAACGTACGTAGGTACTAATCGAGGTTTCTATTAAATTACAAACTACTGGACATGATTAGCTGTGCATGCGCAGCGGTGATAGAAATTACTGTAAAAAGAAAGTGAAAAGTAAAATTTTGTTCTAACTTATTTGAGAAAATGAAATCGAATGAAAAAATTGTATTTCAATGCAAATCTTTATGAAGCGGTGGTTGCCCATAGGAAGGCATATGAATCCTGTGATCGAAAGGACCTAGGTTCGAATGACATTCTCACCCAAGTATATTATATAGTGTTTCAATATACCTTCACATGCAACCTATGAAGGAAATTAACCCGAGGAAACCTACACTTTACTTGATGGTTTATCAGCAAGTGTGTGATGTGAAGAAGAATATGAAGATAGTCGTTCGTAAAAGATCTCAACATACAGTAAAGTTTTCAGTAACGAGGTTTTGCGTCTTGTTCAATATATTCTCCCAGGCCTGAAATGATAATTAGTGAATATGGAAATGGGCATACGGAAAATAAACTAGTTACATGATATGAGAGAGGGTCCGGCCCGCAAAAGCGTTTCGGATATTTGATAGACGACCTTACCTAATAAAAACTGCCTTCCGTGGCTCTCAAATTGTGTCAATCATGTTAAAGTAAGATGTTATTACCTGAAAGCATTAGCATTTAATCAAATCATTAACGAGGATGCTCATATTGTTACAGAAGAGACGTAATCATTACTCGCCGTCGCCGGCGATGATACCTATTACTCACAGACGTATTTAGAGGAATTAAAACCATTAAAATGATACATTATCACGTCAAGCTTATGAACTCCATTCGTGATGATTTTACTCCAGCCAGTCTAGAGTGCTGTGTGGTTACTTTGAGATTTCTACAATTTAATTTTTAATGTGTAATATAGATTTATTTTTGTAACATTTTAATGAACATTATTTTAACATAGCTGGTTCTTATAGGAACTTCGTGACGTCTCCTATGGATGTCGTACGAGGCTAAGGACTTCGAGCCGAGGCAACAATATAATTCCCTAAATCATAGCCAAATCTTCAAAATTTACTTTATATAACAAAAACTCTTATTCTTTAACCTACTTTTTTATGCGAATCCTGGGTTTTTAGGCTTCATATCCGAATGTAACCCGCAAAGATGAGAGAAACATTTGAATAGAAACACGCATTTCCATCGAATTTGGTCTCGTACTCGTTTACTAGCTACGCCCCGGGTCTTCGCTCCCGTAGGTATTTCGGGATAAAAGGGACCCTATGTGTTATTCCAGGTTATTTTCTATCCGTGTACCAAATTTCATAACAATTGGTCCAGTAAACAATGCGTGAAGAGGTAACAAACACACTTACTTTGACGACCTCGGTGGCGAAGTGGTAAAGTGCTTGCCTCTGAACCCAGAGGTCCCGGGTTCGATCCCCGGTCGGGTCAGTTAGTATCCCATAACACAAGTCTCAAACTTACTTTGGGGCTAGCTCAATCTGTGTGATTTGTCCTAATATATTTATTTATTATTTATTTATTTATTTACTTTAGCATTTATAACATATATGGATACATGTGTGACGACCTCAGCTGTGCCCTAATGGTCATCACGCCGGGCTGCTGTTCTTTAGACCTAGGTCAATTTGAAACATTTTTCAGATTGACCTGGGTCTAAGGTGTATTGACCAGGACCGAAAAAGATCATTATCAAAGTTTTCAGATTGACCTGGTTCAATTATTTCAAACTAATATGTATTTGTTATAAAATATAGTATCGTTGAGTTAGTATCCCATAACACAAGTTTGGAACTTACTCTGGGGCTAGTTCAATCTGTGTGATTTATCCCTATATTTTATTCAAAAACTTGAATTAAATTGAGAAGTGATGCAGCCACAGGTTCTATTTATACCAAAATGTAGCTACCACTGCCACTAGCCTCGGGCGAACCCAGTAAACGTATGTTGCAGTCTTTTATTTTGTTTTAATCTCGCGTGGCCTCTTTATAATGTGTTTACGGTTAAACGCTTTATTCTTAAGACAAAACCTTATTGTTCATTGCAGTTTGGCTTCTATTGCAATGAAGTCAAGGTACATGTTTGCTAACTATGCAGGCTGCTAACTAAACATGTGTTGTTATAAACTTTTTTTCGGTGCTGTAAGAGATATATGTTTTTAGTCTTGTATAGATAAGTTATGAGGTCGGCTTGTAGAAATTGTTTAAAAGTTAGCGCTGTTGAAAATAATAAAAATATATTTGAGTAATACGATGGAAGCATGATTCCACCAGCCAAGTCTAAAGACTCACAAATGAAATTAGAAAATGCTATTTTTTTTTTTTACAATGGAACTCAATGCTGCTCTCGAATTCATTCTTATTAATAATAATAATGGCGAGTATGCCTAATTCTGATAAAAGAAAATTGTATTGTGTCAATTATTTATTACCCAATCGCATCTTCGCATTTGTGAAATAATTGTAGATTGTTAATATTTTAAATTGATTTGCAATTGCACTTGTGCATCGTGCTGAATACATAAGCATATGAATTGCTCTGTTATATTTCTCGATTAGTCGACAATAGTAATAGATATATTCAAGTTTACTGATGTAAATTATTTCAGATCTAAACTACAAATGTGTAAAAGATGTTTTCAACAATCGAGTGCACAACAAATATCGAACTATATAATATATAACCGACAAAAAATTATATTGTTAGTTCCGTCATTTGAGCACTAATCAATTAGATCGCCCCTGCCATACGAGTTTCATACCGAACTGTTCCATGAATGTAAATTGAGATCGCGCGTACGTTTTGTTCGAAAGCACTAGCACGACGTGACGTCACAGTACGGAACGCTGCCCCGCAGAGACACGCTCCAGTGGGCAGCGTCTCGCTTTGTTTCGTGTTGTTCATCTGCATGCTCAGTTGTTCTATCCATTTTCACCCACGACGGGACGGAGAATGTTGATTGTGCACTAAGAGGTACAATGTATCTCTTCCTTAGTTTTATTCCACATAAGTTTATTTGTTAGAAAAATTAAAACCCCGACTTTTAATATTAATTTCGCTTAATACTTTTGAACAGTTGAACCGATTTTGATAAAACATATCTAAGAACAACCGCATAAAAATTGCTATCAAATAATAAAAAACCGCATCAAAATCGGCTCACCCGTTGATGAGCTATGGTGCCACGTACACAGACAGACACACTTAGCAGTCAGACACAATTGTTGCGTATTAGATTTATTCAGGGCCAGCAACGCACATATTACATCCACGGAGTTGCAAGCGTCCATAGGCTGTGCTGACCACTTCCCATCAAGTGGACCGAATGGCCATACGCAAATTTTCTTACTCAGTAGTATAAATCCATCGAAGTGGCTCGGTTCCGGCAAGAATATATTTAGGTAGCACCCAATAAGCGTCGACACCCGAAGAATAAATTGAGTGTAGTAGTTATTGCCATGGAATGGACACTGGATCTCCGACGCTCTGGAGGTGGACACGCCCAAGAGTTTACAGGCTCTGTTAACGAAACGTTCTACCAAAAAATACGGCATAGTTATAGTTAGCTGTAAATCTATAACGTCGATGATCGTGGAAGCAATGTCCATCCGTCACGGCGGCGGCTGGCGTCACGGCGCGTGACCGTCACGCAGCGGACGAAGGTCGGCGATGTCCGAATACTTTTTGAGTTTATTTACTTCATAACTAGCTGTTGTTCTCTTCAAAGTAAGTAAGGAAGTTTATGTAATATACATTTAAGTAATATGTAATTTATTTTATTTTAAAGGAACACTAAGGTCTCACAAATTGTTAATTTCGTAACTTAAGTTTACAATAATTGACGAGCGAGCGATGCGAGCGAGGTCTAACATTCTACTTGGGGCAAAAATACATTTTTTGTATGTATGTTTGTAACGCGATAACTTTCGAAACGTTGGTCCGATTTTGATGAAATTTAAAAGATATATAGGATATGCCAATAGAATTTTTAAGTTCGTGGGGTATATCAAAATCGTTTCAGTAGTTTTTGAAATATTCACAATTTTGTAAAAAAAATATTGTGTTCGCGGTTTAAGTTCGCGGCGAACAACTAGTTAAAACGCATTAAACAAATTTTGACATAAATATAAAATAACTAATAGTGTGCGTTAACCTGCGCAAAAAATACTCAAAGTGCGCCATTTTGTCCAAACGTCAAAATCAACGTCAAATGTGACAGTGATTGAAGTTTGAAACAAATGTATACAAATTGAAGTGTATGTTTACGAATATACTAGCGTAATTTTAAATGTATAAATTTATTATTTTTATTTTTTATTAATCTTATTTAATTTGTTGATTAATAATAAATAAAAATTAATCTAATTTAATTTTATTTATTATTAATCAACAAATAATAATATCTATATATATAATCTTATTTAATTTGTTGATTAATAATAAATAAAATAAACCTAATTTAATTTTATTGATTACTAATCAACTCAATATGAGTTGATTAATTTCAGTCTCATAAATGTGAGCATCCAGAATCAGTATCCGTGATTATGACGTATACAGACTCGCGTCGTGTGGAAAGTAGATAGCTAATTTTGTCTCACGATTTGCATATATATGTGACCGGTCAGCTCGCCGTCAATAACTTCTCAATACTTCCCATATCCATGCGAAAGTTTGTGACGATGTATGTTTGTTTCTCTTTCACGCAAAATCTACTGGACCGATCGATGTGAAATTTGGCACACTGGAAGAATATAACACACATGCGGTACTTGTTGTCCCGAAACAATCACGGGAGCGAAGCCCCGGGGCGCAGCTAGTATAAAATAAATTAATAGCGACTCAATTTTGTCGCAAATTGGACATGAGTTTTATATGTGAAATGTATCATACAAAAGACATCAACGCGTCAAAGGCTGGACTCGGCGTCTGCTACTCGACTGGAATAATTTTGTATCTATTTTTTTTTTGATAATACTTATACTAATATTGTACCTGTATGCAGTATTTTTAAACGCTTTATCTATCTATCTATTACATCATTTACTAGATGTGTAAGCATAATACTCGCATGTTTTATTTAAAACAAAGAAACAAATTGCAAATTGCCCATACAATTTGAAAAGTAATTAGATTTTTTTTATAGAAAAATAGTTATAATTTAGTGATGATCTTCATGAAAAATGAGTCTTCGTCAGTTTGGGCATCAATTTCGAATAGAAATTAAGGATTAATGACAAAAAGTGTCGGAATAAGTTGGTGTCGGCCCGTGATTGATGGGCCGTGAGCTGAGCGCGTTCCCATTGTCACACGATGATCTCGTGTGTAACAGAATTCATAGTATCCAGTAGCATTGAGTAGAAGAAATAATTGCAAAGAATATTCAAAAATACAATTTTAATGTGCGAAGGTGGTTGGCGCTCGGATTATAGGATTTTCATATTCTCCCGTAGACGTCACACGAGGCGACCAGCTTGACAGCTGGTAGGGGTAAACAGCGCTCATAAAGAATCAAACAGAGCTGTGTAGTCTTAAAGAAAACAATATATCAAAATTTTAACGTTGCTTTTGGCGCGATTTCCGGGCTTTGGGCGTCACAGCCAGAAATACAACCAGGAACGCGTGGATGAGACTTATGTAATATGTATTCAGCGTATCAGCGTATAATTTCGAATTATTGATTCTTAAACGTAAATTAATTATTTTGTAAATATATATACATATAAATTTCTGTCAAAATTGTATATTGTTCAAGAATAAATAAACCTAAATTATGTGAAAAAATCTTCGTGACGTGTTTACCAACGGCAAGAAACCATCGACGGGCGTCTAACAAATGTGAGTTCAAAACAACAGTACAAAAACAATTTTTGGTGGCCACAGATAATCTATTTGACGATAATTACTGGAGCCAAATTGAAATAGTAATATCCCGTGTTTCTTTATTACTTGCACGAATGATATATTGCAGTTTGATATGATTTTTTTATACATAATTAAAAATGTATTTCTATTAATTTTTGTAGACACACGACCTGAATCTACGTTTCAAATGTTAATGAACACTATGTGAATTAAATAGGTGAAGCTGTTTATATAAAATTGTCTAATAATTAATGCAAGATATATCAACTTAATAGCATACAAAAAAACTTCAAATCTAGATTAAGGAGCTGGTCTAAATTATAATCGTAAAATATGTAATTAAATGCTTTAACAGTGAACAATTTGACAATCACTAGAGAACAATATTTAGACATACACAAAAACAGAAAAAAAAGCAATGTGCGGCAGTTCTAAAACGAGAGAAAAATAAAATTAAAACCAGTGAATCAGTCTACTTAAATCAATTAGCGTTAAGTAGGCTAATTACTTAAATTTATTTTAATTGTTATGAAAATACTTTATTTATTTATTTATTTAGCTTTTTCCAGCTGCTTCGCCCGCATAAATTTTCCAAGGGAACAATTATTTTTATGCGTTAAAAGCCCTATGTCCTTCTCCGTACTTCAAACTACATGTAGGCAAAATTTCAAGAACATTGGTTGAGTAGACAGAGCGTGGAGAGGTAACATTAATCAACAATTAAACAAATTTACTTTCACATTTATAATATTAGTTAGGATAACAGTGTAAATATAAAATTTGAAAGAACTAAATTAAGTACGAAGGATTTTTTTTAAATTTTGGCTTGTAAAACTGTTACGAACGCGTCACTTTCAATTCGGTAATTTACTAGTTAATTGTGGTGCATTTTAACCGTGAGAATCGCCGGGGCGCAGTCTGTAGGTTATAAATGTTAACAAAGTCAGTTTAAAGTAATTAAAACGCCTACAGTTACTATTAAATGTATTGTCGGCTTATTTTGCGATCAAAGGGATGCCGTACCAATATGGCTGCCGTGAAAAATAAAAACAGCTCGAGTGCCTGCTACTTGATAGGCTACTGTTAAAAAACATCGAAACAATGATAGTCACCGAGTCAACTAATAATATATAGAGAAAATATTTGTATTTTTTTTTTGTAATGGATAAACTCAAAAAGTACAAGGCCGATTTTTATGAAATTTGGCAAACCTTCAGAAAACCTTCAGGAGTGACCTAGAGTACTTTCAATTATGGTTTAACCCGAGCGAAGCCGGGGCGAGCCGCTAGTGTTCTAATAATGTTTCAGTTCATCCATTGACAATAATTAAACTAGAAATAATTCGTTTTAACACTGTTTTAGATTCAAATACAATAGTTAAAACACAATCAATAATAATATTGGTCTCACGGTATATCAACGAGTCAGTATACTTCAACCTCCGCTCTACTACTAAATAATAATAAAAACTACATTAAAAAACGACAAGTTCGAAGAGAGATTGACAAATCCTTTAATGGTTAGATAAGTGTAGCAGATAACCCGACACTTCGGTAATGCACGAGCCGACATCTATATACAAAAAAATCTTACTCGCTATCATGTGAGGTGATGGGAAAAAAGACACTATTAGGTGTTTCTCAGAGCGTGTCGACCGCTGCGGCCGCGCTGTCATTACAATTTTTCAAATTTTTACAAAAACAAATATTTGTTTTACTGTATGACTTTAAAATTATTAATCTGTGTGTCTGTTGCGTTTGGAAATGATTCCTTCTTCAAGAAAATTGACGGATCGTAATGACAGCGCGGCCGCAGCGGTCGGAACGCTCTGGGAAACACCGCGCTACAGAAAATGGTTTGTTCCTTTTTTTTGTTTTTATTCTTTAGCTTTTTCTAATGACCGCGGATTTGCCCGGGCAAATATTCGCCCACACTTAGTCCTTCTTCGGAGTTGTGTCTAGCGGGTGACTAGCGACCTCCAGAGGCTTTGCTCGAGAGGAATATTATGCATGTTATATACATATAAACCTTCCTTTTAAATCACTCTATCTTTTAAAACTACTTCCATCTAAATTCTTTACGTAGTTTTAGATATCTAAGTATACATAGGGACAGACAGACAGCAGGAAGCAGCTTTGTTTTATACTATGTAGTGATAAGAATTTCATCGTCGGCAGCCGTTCCTGAATGCACCATTTGGTCATGCTTATCATAATAATGCATTGCCATGGAAACTGAAGGGATGTGAAAATTTTCAACTTTGTATGTCAAGCAGAAGTAGGTGAAATTATACTTGCAAGACTTGATTACAGACAGACAAACACCAGGACAGATGGAACTAACGAAAAGTTAGAAAAAATAGACAAAAATTAAATTGTATGTTCAAAGGAGTTAAATTAGGAATTATTTTTCTAAAGTATAAATACAATAAACTATACAAATAAACTATCAACCCGACCCGGCCTGGTTTTGCTTGAATAAAACTGTAAAAAACGGTATTTTGTTCCTGAACGTATGTCTATCACTGTGCCAAATTTCATCAAAATCAGTCCAATAGTTTTTGACTGAATTAATTACAAAGAAAAAAATCGAAAATTTCATTTTTATAATATTAGTATGAGAGTATGGATGTGTGAAATCGGCAAATACCGAATATAAGAATAGTAGTATAAAAATACCGGAGCAACCAATTACACGGCTACAAACCTATAGGCTCGTCTTATTGGCGACTGTATGCACTCGGCGGTGACACATGTAACACCTACAATAAGTATTTTACTGTCTTTCGAAAAATATATTTAAAATTTTCTGAAATCATAATCCGTCCTTGTTGACATGTAATAAGTTTAATACCTCACGCGACACAGACAGACAGACGTAATTCCCAGCCGCCGACAGTGTGATAGGATTATGGAAAAAAGCTTGCAAAAAGTTATTCTGCTTCTTATTAGCTTTTCAAAGCTCCATTACACCTTGTGATCTTTTTTAACCCCCGACGCAAGATGGGTGTTATAAGTTTGACCGCTATTTGTCTGGCTGAGTACGTGGCATCGATAGGTAAATTTTATGTGGTGGTTCTTAGATATGTTTGATCAAAATAGGTTTAGTCGTTCAAAAGTTATAGCGAAATTAATATTGAAAGTCGGGGGTTTTTTAATTTGTCTAACAAATAAACTTGTTTAGCGATAAGGCCGCCCTTTGCACACTGTGTCTTAATCATTATGCCATGCTATGTGTGTGTATGTATGTGTATAATATATTTTTAGTTGTATATACTATGTAACTAATTTGTGCAATAAAGCAATATTGTATTATATTGTATTGTAAGACGTATATTTATTTATCAACAACGTATTTTTTACGATTCAATTCACAATCAATAAAAGGGAAATATGTTTTTTTTTTGTTAAAATAATTGAACTTTATAATTATTAATGACTATAATTGTATTTTCATATTACACGAGACAAATAGTCTATTTTATAAGGCCCACATTGGATTCAAACCTGAAACCTTTCGCTCTTAAGAATAATGCGGTAGGTGGGCTAGATAAACAAAACGGATACCGTTTTTTCTTCCAATAATTCCTAAATATTAAACAGTAGCACAAACTCGTTGAATGCGAGTCACATGTACGACAGACATCGATTATAATCAGATTTATGTAAATGAGCGATTAACTTGAGGCGTGTCGAGTAATCGAGACGGCGTATAGATGCTATCGTCCACATATGATCGTATCATAATGTCTCAATTTCGAGGGGCGTTTGTGAGTTAATCTAGTGTAGTTGTCAATGTCAATTTTTCCGAAAGAAAATAGTTTATTTTATTTCGGAGATTGATTTATAATCGAAAGACCAGAAGTTAATTTTAATTCCAACTTACGATATTACTCTATTTGTTATAATCCTTTAACGAGATGCGTAGGCGCACCGCACACTGAGCACACGCCGACTCCACTACTATCGGTCGCGGGCGATCGCGACGCGACGCGACACGACGCCTTCGCGTGATGCCTGCGCACGATTCGCTCGTGGGCGACGGATAGTTGACAGTAGGGTTGTGGAACTATCTATAGCTGATCTTCCCCAGTCGCGCTAATTCACTTAGATCGCAACTGAAACTCAATTGTTCAGCAAATTTTGTAACGCTACGGTATCTCGAAAATAGGTTGACTGACAGATTACTGGAAACGTTAAAAAAGAAACAAATACCAAGATACTTTTTCAACCGACACCTGATTCTGCAGAATCTCTTGCGCAGGATTCCCAATTCCTCACCATTTTACAGCAGAGATATAGGGTTCATTGTAATGGCTTCATTGAATAGTGTGTTGATAATCGGTAGTCACTTGCACCTGATCCTGCAGAATCACATATGTGGGAATCTGAACTCATCAAAAAACGTTAACGAGCTTTTTCCGATATGACAGATAATGGTTGTGTCTGAAAAAGTAAAAATATACCTATATAAGGATCTCAAACTAATTATTGGATAGCCTTCAGGCCAGTTCGTTTGAAATTTCTTATAATTCCTTATGAGCGTCGCAAACGGCCGCTCTTTTAAGGGGGGGTCAGCTGCCCCTCCCTGCCCTTACCTAACTACGTCCAAGCTCACAAGCCTATCTAAGGACGGATGTGATAACATTACGGAAAGTTCTATGTGCACTTTTACATTAACATAAATGCGGTTGGAGCGCTCCTTTACAACATAACGTTACATGATATTCCCAGGTTGGGTGTCAGCTATTGCGTGAAAATCATTATAATTTCACCTCTATTACTATTAGCATAGAGGTTCACGTTGACTGTACAAAGTAACAATAGTTCAGAACAAAGTGATTGTTCTAAAACATTACTTTAATTACACGGTCCGCGTAACAATTAAATTTGATTCAGAAAATTGGGCCTAATTTCTAGAGAAATGTATACTAGATAATTTATACGTGTTTTGTTGCTGTAGTTTGTAATTATGTAATCGAATTACATAGCTAAGGTCCAGTACATAGATCTAGCGTAATAACTATTTCCATACCATTCTTACCTGTTACATTTTTTTTGAAGACCTCGGTGGCGCAGTGGTAAAGTACTTGCCTCTGAACCGAGAGGTCCCGGGTTCGATCCCCGGTCGGGTCATGATGGAAAATGGTCTTTTACTGATTGGCCCGGGTCTTTGATGTATAATTATATACTACATTATACTACAATATATAATACTACATAATTATGGGATACTAACTCAACGATACTATATTTTATACCAAATACATATATAGATAACTATATATATGTTTGTTATAAAATATAGTTATCTATATGTGTATTTGTTATAAAATATAGTATCGTTGAGCTAGTAACCCATAACAGAAGTCTGGAACTTACTTTGGGGCTAGCTCAATCTGTGTGATTTGTCCTAATATATTTATTTATTTGGGAGCGACGCTCCGAAGCCTATAATTATCAAACTTTGTCGTTGAAGTTTATTCCATTTATTTCATGCTAACTGCTTCACTTCTTGAAAAAAATTAAGCGTTACAATTTGAAGATTTCTTTATGTCAGGCCGCTTTCCTGTCGTCGACCCTCTTCGAGAATGCTATTGATTATCCTTTAGTCGCATCGTGCGGCAAAGTCAAAGCATTTACCTAATCAAAAACTTGACGTTGTTAAATTGAAAATTAATTAATATTTCTCAACATCTACGCACTACTGGCATCTACGAGATATAAGACGATACCTAATATCGTCTTATTCTAAGTCGGGAACTACACTAGCTACCACACAGTGTTACGTGTGTGTTCAATGCATTCATACACAAATTTCATCAACAGTAACAAGCTTTAATTAAATGGCCAACAGATCTGCAAATCATAATCCACGGACAACAACTGCATATTTTTGCATAAATGCATAAAAACATGCGATAAAAGTGCATGAGACCGGAGGCAGATCATAATTTCTGATTCACTTCGATGTTAGTTATCTGTGATTATGTAAAATAGTATGCAAAAGCTTAATTGCTTGGTAATCGATATTAGTTGTACAAGCAATTAGCTTCAAATTGTGCAAAAGTTGATAATGTGTCCTAACTAATATTACAAATTCAAAAGTAAATTTATTTTATCCGATATATTTTTACTAGCGCTCGCCCGCGGCATCGCTCGCGTAACTTTGTGGCTAGTCCACTCATAACTATATCAATATCTAGGATTCTAAACCACGTACTGCGATGAAACCTACAACAGAATTTAAGTTAGGCCATCAGCTTTACAACTGTGGAAACTACATCAAATTCCATACAATAGTTTCTGCGTGACACGCGAACAAGCAGACAGTCCGGCATTATAAATATTAGGCAACGGAGGTCGTCATTTCGGTAAAAGGAAAACCACTTCCAAGATTTGGTTTCATTCGATACTTAAATTAATTGACACCGTGCAAAAGTCACTGGCCACTAGATCTACAAAAAACAATAGACAACTTAGACTAAGTTAAAATCTAATCTAAGCAACAACTGCAGCATTTAATCGATACAGGGCGTATCGGTACAGAGGTATTTACATCAAAGCGAATACTATCTCGTCTGCGAATCTGTCTGCAGTGGTGCTAAAACTGTGGAGCAAAGATTATTTTATTCTCCATTTTTTTTTATTAATTCGCCCAGCAGTTTTCGCATGTCATATTAAATAAATATAATATTCATATTATTTGTTAAACTATCGGTACGCTTCCTTTTTAATTAAATAATTTTACTTTACTTCCATAAAATTAATACAATATCAGGAATCGAGCAATAATCGAACTCACGCCTATTTTCTAATAGGCGTGAGTTCGATTATAATAATAATTAAAATATAAATAATAATTAAATTTTAAACAAATATTTTTAAATTTAATTTGCGTAAAACAGTCGAAAAATATTACAAGTAACAAGGAATCATTGAAAATAGATGAAACTTACATCATAAACATACAACTAAACGTGACTTTCCAGTTCCATAAACTTTGGCACTGTCTATCTCGTAGGGATAAAGACATTATATCTGTATACCATAAATATCTGTATACCATAAATTAGACTTATTGATTCTTCTGTCATTCTTAGACAGAAGAAAAGGATTAGTCAACAAGTCTACTGGAAAGTATAGCTCCAGTTTGAGCACCAGTGTCCCTGGGATACAGGGAGTCCTGCACTGAGGTCGGGAGATCAGATACCGTCCGAAGATATGTGAGGCGATGTCTGCAGTACTGTCTGTATACTGGTCATTCTATCAATACTGTCTAGTCTATACTGGGTATATAGTGGGCCGATTGATGTATGGATGGGTGTATGCAGAGTAAACTGGATTATATATGGATTAATATATATATGTTTCTGAAAACTTGAAAGCCCTTGCAGAAACAAAGCAAGACTCATATTATGAGCCCGGCTGTCCACAACAAGCTCCCGGACGAAATCGTTGGCGCGCCAACCCTGGCATTATTTAACACGAGATTGAAACGATGGCTAATTGAAAAGACACGGACAGTATCGATAAATTCATGAACAATTAAAATTTAAAAAGAAATTCGTGTTTCTATTCTGACATTTGGTATTGCTACTATTGATTATTATGTTTAAAAAACGTGTATTTTTGTTATAATGTAATATAATTGCTCTAAAATAAAGGAACGTACTTACGTTCCTTTATTTTAGAGCAATTATATGTGTATGACGAGTAAAAATATCATCTTCAATACATACAATAAAACAGTAAAAAAGTTCCAAGAAAATAAATTAGGGCGATGTAGAAACAGTAGTAGAAGATCTGGAACACGTAAAGGAAAGTCATAAAGGTCGATCTTATGGAAATATAGTTTTTCAATGTTTATAGGAAATAAACTATAGGGAATATAGTTTTTCACTCTGATAGGCACCATCTTATGTATAGGTATAACTACGCTTTGTCTGTACAATTCTTTAATAATTTTGACTCCTTACCAAAAACTGTTCGACCATGTGAAGCCGCAACGAAGTCGCGGGCATCAGCTATACCCTATTCATCTTGGACTGAGACAAAAGGTAAACAAACCTTGAATAAAAAATCATTATTTCTCGTTATTCCTTTGTTGATTTTGTTCTTACTTTCTGTTAATGTTAATTTTTGTTGTTGTTGTTGTTTTATGGAGTCATGTCGATTACCTAAATGTTTGGCTTGTTAATTTCTCGTTTTTTTTTTTGTTTACCTTTTGTCTCAGTCCAAGATGAATAGAGTATAGTTATGAATAAAATGTATTGAGTATACAGCAGTTACGGATAAAGGACGTATAGTTAAATGGGTATTTTAAACCATGTGTGTTTCGCGTCCGTGGTAACAGTGAAACTAACTTCCTTCAGCGGAGTTGCCACATACGAGTAGGTTTGCCATTGGAGCTTGCAAGTCAAGAGGTTCAGTCGACAACGCCTCATTGACTAGAGGGCTGGGTTCATGAACTGTTTTCTTATCATCTGGTAACCCACATGCTTGTTTCACTGTATAATTCAAATTCAAATCAAATTCAAATCATTTATTCAGAAATTAGACCTTCACAGGCACTTTTTCTCGTCAATTTTTATATTTATAGTTATTTCTCACAAGCTCCAAACTACTGGCATTTCGGAACGACGACTGCTGAGAAGAAATGCCGAAAGAAACTCATTTGAACAGTGTTGGTCCCTATCATGCCAGAAATATTGTATAAAAATATTGTACAGATTTTAGTCATGATTTGTATGTATACCCTAAATAGTTTTTCAGTAAACTAAATAGTTTTTGAAGACATTTAATTATATTTTAATTGTTACTTACTAGAGTAACATAATTCCCTTGTAAACTATCTATTTCCGTAACAGGAGCTGCTTTCACGGCTCTCGCCTCTGTCTGCGGTCTCACGCCCTAGTTGTCGCAGCTTTGTTATTATTATAATGTTTATAAAGGAACTGATCTGGAAGTTTATATCGAGTTACTTTTCGTTTATCAAGTAAGGAATCAACTGGGAACAATCGTTTTAGAATGAGAAGAAATTGTGAAAATAGAAAAATAATTGATTTCGAAAGTTAGAAGTTATTAGTTTTGTACGGTAGTAAGTACAATTTGTTTTATTCCAACAAATAGGCACAAAGTTACTTGCGGGCGTGAAAACCCGAACTATGAATAACACATAGGATATATAGGTAGATAATTAATTGCGAGTTTCCATAATTCTATTTTGGTATACATAATAATATTTTACACCAAAATTAATTTATTGACACATTATGTAACCAAATAATAAATTTTGTCACGACTTTCAAAGTTTATTTTCTGTCTTTTATACTACACAACTATATTTTACACATACAAAGATGGATTTTGAATCAATATATACCAAGTTTATTTTCTCAAAAATTCCGGGCAAGATTTAAAATTAAGTGTCTGGCAATTATTTATATTTATAACAAAACTACAATCAGTGAGAAGCCTTAAAAATATGATTATAATAATATGAAAAAGCTGATACTTCCCATTCCAAAATTCACGCATAAATTACAAAGCATTATGTATTAGCTCATTATAACAGTCACATCGCACCGACGCCAGCCAAGTCATAGACAATTTTCCCAATAAAATATATAGAAATGAATAATTCATGACCCACCTAAGGTTTATATTAATTTGACGCCATTAGAAGCGGTTAGATTATGTTAGATTAATGTTTGTTAAATATCTGTCAAGTTCGTTAAGATTGGGGAAAATCTCGAATAACTTGGGTGCAAATAAATAGGAATGCAAACGGAAAATACACTCAGATAAAAAAATTATGAGGGTAAAGTTTCAGGAGTGTTATTTTTTTTCATTAATTTATATTATTTCTAACATTATTTGTATTACGTAATCAGACAGTTATAATGCAATAATTTTGTAAAATTTCAATTTGAAATTGCTACATCCTCACTGGGTACATGTTAAACTGCACAATATGTTGTAATCCTTATGCTGTACATGTTTGCAAATAAATGAATTATGAATTAATTAACAAATTATGTCTCAGGGAAAACATCAGACGCGATTGATTTTTTCCTTCGACATAAATTTCGTATTTTTTAATAGTTCTATGCATCAAATGGTTTTATGTGATATAGAGTCATGAACGCAACATCAGGTCAAGCCGCCGTAATAGCATGCTACATTATTGATAAGATATTAATATAAATATTTAAATTATTTCATTATAACTATGCCATGCTAGTTTCAACCTTAACGCTGACGGAATCACAGTTTGCAAACGATGGATAACACAAGAAAATAAATTTATATTCTATTCGTTTCTCTCAGAATTTAAATATCGCTTCGCACATTAAAACCATTTTAATTTTACATACGCCATTTTGTCTACGGCGCACCGGTTAAAATCTTCGTCGACAACGTCAAATTTAACGATGCAACTGACTTTTAGTAAAATAAGTCTGAGTCTTTTCAATCCACAACCAAACTCGCGGAAGCCGGCATCTCCTATCGAATACTATGAAAATAATTAAACTAGCTACCGCCCGACTCCGCCCGCGGCCCCATGGTCTTTATTTATGGCGTCGTTTATCATAGAGCACAGTGTTGTCAATGCGCGGCCGATTTGCTCTGCAATTCGTAATAATAACTGGATTGTGACCTTCCTGATCTCTGGTAATTGACTTGTTCCCTAACCGACTTCGACGATAGGATGTTGAATTATTTTAATTTTATTATGTCACCGTCAATAATATTGATTAACTTCTAATAAAGGTGCTCGTAAAGACTGACGACCAGTTTTTAGAAGTGTTTATTAACACTAGCTTCTACCGACAGCTTCGCCCGCGTCATTTCCCACGGATTTCCCCTTTTTGCCGAAATGCCAAATAGACTTCGGTCTATTCCGTACTCTTAACTATGTGTATGAAAAATTTCAAGTAGGTTGATACATTAGATAAGGCGTTTAGGGTAACAAACGAACTTAGATATATTAATTCTTTTTAAGTGTTACGCTTTCATTTATTTATTTAGTTATGCATTATTTTATGTTATATCATGCACGTAAATTATTCGAGTATTGCATAAAATGCGAGCAGAAATACTTCTCACCCTTAAGGTCACCGACCTTGCAACAAAACAATTTTAACGATTGCAATCATCCAGTTCCCTTTACGTCATGTGACCATTCACCTCCTGGCAGACTAATGTGGACTCTATTGCGAGTGAATAGAGGTGGATCTGCAGTGTAGATGGAGGCATATCCTGATATGTCATTAAGAAGGATATTAGCAGCCGATGAGGGCTTATTGCTAGCTTCCTACATGTCGAGGTTTGTGCAGGAATGTTTGTTTGATTTTAATTTACAAGCTCCAGTAATATGTAGCGGGAAGAAAGCGATATCCATAATGCAGACAAACAGCCTAATTACGATTCGAGGTATTATTCACATAGGGCGATTAACATAACTACGCAATGATCTAGGTGTTCTAATTTAAAAATTAAAATGCTTTTTAATTTTCTTCCTGAGCATCTGCTCAGGAGGAAAATTAAAAAGCAAGCGAAGACGCGGGTATAATAATTTTTACAGCATAACACTTAGCAAAACTTCTGTAGGACCAACGTAACTGATCTCCCAGTTACTAGCAGTGTATACTAGAGTTGTCGAACTATCAATAAAGGCTATACTATCGATAGCGATATTTGGCTATCGAGCGGCAATACTGGTGTAGTAAGAAACGTCTCTTGTAAATATTTCAGTAAAAACAACACATCGTACGGCTCCAGAAGATATAAAACTTAAAATCAATTTCCGATCGCAAATACCAAAATCGCGCTGTTTGCCGCAACTCGCCCCGAATTTATATGCAAAACTGTCAAGGTATGAATAGACCTTGTGCACCTTGTGCAGGCATTGGCTAGAATGTACCTAGTCAGGTGGAGTATTGTGAGATGAATTATGGCAATATCTGCATCTGGACAATGGCAGCAGGTTCAATAGTCAGCGTCGGCCGTCATTTCTACAGCTATTGTTTAGATGTCTATCGATTGCTTGCTTTTACATAATATTGCGTGAAACGGTGGTGGCTCATATTAAGACCGTTCGCCCGTGATCAAAAGTATCCAGGTTCGAATCATACTCGCGACACATGATTTTGTATAATCTGACTCATGTATAATAGTTTTCATCGACCACCATTTGCTTCCAGTGAAGGAAGACTAAAGACGTAAAAAAATATATAAATATTGTGATATTTTTTGACCATAATTAAGTGAGAAATAAGAGTAAGAAAGAGCACTAGATTGGCTGCCACAGGAAAATGGACAGTTAATCCTTATCCTTACATATTATAAAAAGAAATTTCCCTGTCGCGTCTATCTGTCTGTAAGATAAGAAAGTCGCGATAAACTCACCAATTACGAGACGGCTTTTTGTACGGTTTTCACCAATAGACAAAGATTATTTATTTGCAAAACATGAGTTTACATTTCAATGTGGTGTTAAAAGAACAGCTTAATCCTATATGTTCCACCGTCCACGGGTATGCAAATTTAAATGAAGAGCATGCTATCATCCCACAAAACAAAATCGAATAAATAAAAGTAACTAAATTAACTAAATTTTTATCTAAATCTATCATTAAAAAATCATTCAAATTATAATAACATTTACCAATCAGAAAGGACCTAAGGTGCTTTTTAAATAAATTTAAATTCTGATCTTTCATTTGTTGTGGAGTTTTGTTATAAATTTTAGGTGCCATACATAACAATACCTTTACTGAGTAATGCCGTTTTAGAAGGGTGTAAACATAGTCTATTATTATCCCGATGATTTCTTAACACAACATCACAATGGCGTGGAATAAATGAGCATTACATTTAACAAATATTGCAACCTCAAGTATGTAAAGTGAAGGAAGTGTTAGAATTTTGTGTTGTTTAAAAAGCGACAACTATCAATACTTTGTAAACCAAACATTTTGCATTTTGAAGGCTAAATAAGGATTTAGCGTTCAAAATGTATGTTCCTGTCAAAAGGTGAGTGATGAGTGTATAATTTATAATGGTTTTACCTGAGCGAATCAGAGACTAGGATAAATGTTGTAGAACATGCACTTAATCAGCCATTGTCAATGTAATTCGCGCCGATTGAGTTCTCGTGTTAATAAGTTGCGTGCAAGTGCTCAATTTAACTGTCACTTGCATGCGTGGGACACAGTACTGGCACGTAGATGCGGAGTTCGGTGGCGTGTACTGGATGAGGTTATTTTATTGTTCAAATTGCCTCCGGCCCTGTTCTCTGCTCAGTATAATAATCAGTTGTGTAATTATTATTATCTGTATAATATTATACAGTGAACCTGGGAAGAAACATGATAGTGGCGCGTCTGACAATCTTCAAATAGAATAAGGCACAATAAGAATTCTTTAATTTTGCGACTTATGTTCTAAACTTATCACCATCAATCGCCAATCGCCAATTTATTTTTTATTTGTGTAATATAACATTACAACATAATAGTAAAAAGTTGAAGCGGTGGTGGTGTAATGGTTAAAACACCCGCCTGTGGATCGAAAGGTTCAAGTTCGAATCCTACTCGTGCCATATGAGTTTGTATACCATCTGACTCATGTATAGTAGTTTTCATAGACCACCACTTGCGACCAGTGAAGGAAAACATCGTGAGGAAACCTGCACACTGGTTGACAGTTTAGTTCACTAGTGTGTATGCGACTACCTGCCACTAGATGACGGTAGGTAGACGTACAAGTCATGATAGATGCCTTCAGGCGACTTGGATAAAATCTGACACCAGTGTTAGTAATAACACACTCGATTTGATAACAACATAATAGTAATAGCAATATTTTCTTATATAGCACTTCAAAAGCACTTCATAGGTCGCTTTTTAAATAGCTTTCTTGTAAATTTTATATTTATCTTAACACTTTTTGACATTTATTCATAAGAAGCAGATTGAAGAACCGCATTGTTGTTTACATTAGAACATCACTTTGTTGTGTTCCTACATAGTACAGGGAATGGGATAGTTGGGACACGACAGTAAATGAACCATTGGCTGGATATAGACACCGTATAAATCACATGAATTGAGCCTGGAGAACCACCTCCTTTACCGGTTTTCTCGGCTTCTCCTAACACAAGCCCGAAGTCAATTTGCTTGGGAAAATTTACCACCCAATGGGATATAACTCTATAAATTCCATTTCTATAAAAACCCGCGAAGTTTGTCAACCATAGCGCTCGAAATGACCATAAATAACATTATGATAATTACTGTAGCCTTTAGATGGAAAGCGGAAGCTTCGCGGTCGATGACCCCGACTGCAAGTTTGCGCAACCGAGCTTTTGCAATGATAATTTATTTCATCTCATTTTTTTTTCATCTCAAAAAAAAAACGAACATCGAGCACCTTCTTGCGACTTAGTGAACGTTGGATCATAGTTGATTGGACATATACTAGAACTTGAATATATTGGAGTTATATTCAAGTTCTAGTGTTGCCGAAACTAATATTTCAAAATGATCTAAAATGCTTATAGTTAGATGACTTTCAAGATCAACTAACCAATCAACGACCATCGATTCTCATTTCAGATCTATTTCCTAACTACGAGTGCCCTATTGATCGGAATATCACGTTCTAAAAGTGTCTAGTATTTGCATCTTGGGTACTTTCGTTACGTTGCCTGTGACTTAGTTGTCATCATGCCCGACTGCTACATCGGAGGTCCGGGTTCGGTCTCCGATCAGGATCGATCAACAAAACAGAAAAAAAATCAGAATTTTCACACGCTTACAAAGTTGCGAGCAAATAAAATAATAACATTGATAATGTTTTTGTATTATGTCGACGCGTTTCCAATCCCTATTGCTGTTGTATAACTATGTTTAACATACTAACAAATATATATATTGTTATGATAATGAATATATAAATAAAATTACTATAAATCTGTTTTATGTTGGACATTACACTAAACATCGAGGCGGAACTATAAATTTAATTTATTTCGCTATTAAAATGTATTTGTTACACAATAACTACTTGTTTTAAATTAATTTTAAATTTTATTAAAAACAATATGATAAAATTTAAACTTTTTGATAGACTACGTACGTATACACTCTCAGCATCTCCTCTCTCCTGCAGATCTGATGACAGACACAAATAAAGCCATTGATAAATAAATAATAAATAAATATTATTATTAGTTAGTTCCAAAGTAAGTTCAAAACTCGTGTTATGGGATACTAGTTCAATGATTCATCCAACAACCAAGACCCGGGGTCAATCTGAAAAAGATCATTTTCCATGTTAGCTTGACCGGGGATCGAACCCGGGACGTCCAGTGTCGCAGTCCGGCATGATGACCATTAGGCCACGGAGGTCGTCAATATTGATGTAGACCATGATGTGACTTGTTCTCGTTGTCAAACGCAAAACGGAATAAACTAGACTCCTGGGGACACATATGATTTTCAATTCCAAAGCTATCTAATTGAATAAGAAAAAAATGTGCGTATTATATTGGCCTCTTTAGGTAGTACAAAGTATGTAGTAATCTATTCCTCTAATCAGATAAATGTTTCACAGTCAATCAAATCAAAGCGTACGAGATCCAAACTACAGCGTTGCTTATTTCTGTAACTTGTGCGCCAGTTATACTGCAGGCTAGAGAATTGTGGAGATATAGTCTGGGTGTAACACTGGTGTCAGATTTTATTCAATTCGCCGAATAGCATGTGACATTTTAGACTGCCTACTGCCCTCTAGTGGCAAGCAGTCACATACACTGTAGTGACCTAAGTCAACTAGAGTCAGCTACATTATCATTCTAAAGAACTTTCAACCATATTACAATAACTACAAGTATTGTGCGTTGGCCAAATTTGCCTGCATAGTTTATTACAATTTTAAGAATATTTAAAAATACTGAAGACTTTGTACAATAATTCGGATTTTGTGCTCAGCATTTTTATTTGTTAAGAACTTTTGACAAACATTTTCAAATACCTTTATTTTTCAGTTTCAATTGAATGTCAATAAACTCTGACCAATATCTCTTAAAAACTTGACAACTATAGAAGTTGTCAAGTCCTATCTCCTAATTTTCCCTGATCTGTAGAAACCAGTACGTAAATGTAAGAGCGCACGAGCCCACAATATCATAAATAATATCTAAATCATAGTAAAATATTGATATAGTAAATAACAATTATACCGCTTTCCAGTGGCCACACAGAATCTATTCGACGCCATTTTCGTTCCAATCAATTCTAGTTAGAGTTCTGCCAAAAATGATATTAAATTCCTGTATCAAGCGCCACTTTAATTAAAACTTCGCGGTTCTACCTATGTTATTTCGAAAGAACATACAATGTGATCATAGGTATCGAAGCTGAGATATACAATTTTTTTATGCTCCGAAAAATTAATATGTCAACTCCATGCTTCAGCTTACTTAAAACAATGTCTATCACAAAGATTTATTTTAGGTCCTATCCTACGTAATAGGAATAAAATTATACCATAGGTACCCCAAATTTAATCATTTTAGATATGAAATATGTACGTAAAATATATATATATATGTGAAATAAGTACGTAAGATTTCATTTACCTATGTGGTTCGGAAAAGATTGAAGTCTAACAGAATCAGTATTTTATATAATATAAGTTAATACATGCAATCGAAATGAGAGCGATAGAGACAGATGTATTATTTCTATGATTATTTCACATGTACCCCTTTATATATTTATTTTATTTTATTTATTGGCACAAAACAGTTTCACAACATAACATGTCAGGCTTCAATAATACAATGGGTACGATGGCTGGCTGAAAAACCAAGAATGAAGTGCGCACAGCGTGAGTCACATTATTGACAAAGAGAACAATATACTTTAAATGACAATCAAACATATATGAGGTTATATCTAGACATTGGTTATGGACAAGATGCATGTATTTCTAATAATTTATTATTATTACCTATTCTCTTTCTTTTATACATATTTTAATCAAACTAAAAGAACCTATCTATCCCATGAAGCAAGACCCTTCCAATGTAGCTATTCTGTTACAATAGTCAGTTCACTTAATTAGGCGCTTCTTTCCGATGTTATTCACAATCATAAACCGAGATTTACTGCACCACCCATAAAGGAAAGTGTTGTAATATGACTGCCGATTTTTATTGTTCGTTGTGTTATGTTCCCGTAGCCATGTTTCTTATATTAATTTGCTTTTTCTTATTGGGGCTGTAATCGTTAAAACAATTAATTATCTTACCTGACTTCGAAACATACTCTGATTTTCAATTAAAGGTTTTCTTTCAACTCATAAAATAAAAATAAATAAATATATTAGAACAAATCACACAGATTGAGTTAGCCTCCCAAAGTAAGTTCGAGACTTGTGTTATGGGATACTAACTCAACGATACTATATTTTATAACAAATACATATATAGAAAAACATCTAATACCCGGGCCAATCAGAAAAAGATCATTTTCCATCATGACCCGACCAGGGATCGAATTATTTCTTCTAAAGACCAATCAGCGGGCGATCGCATTACTATTGTCAATCCTCACTAGGATTGTTTTGATTGCCAATCAGCTGTCAAGACTTATTATCCCTTAATCGCCACGTACGATACCACGGGCGGGACCTACTCGCTGCAAAGTTGATTAACTATATTATTCCTCAACTGGAAAGAAAGCTGAAGCCATGTACTAACAGCACATCAAGCTACCCAAACTCATTGCAAACTGCGCGCTATTACCGCGGCATAGAGATTCATGCAGCGTAACTTGACATGCAACTGAGTGTAGTGAAGTTGTGGCAGTAATAAAATCTATTTCTCATATAAATAACCTCGCCATTCGACACGACATTAGCTATGAGATGAAAGCTATGTTCTTGTAATTCACTGAGAAACAGGACCACATTGTAAAGCGTGGTACAAGTCACAGGCGAAAGCGATTCTATGACTCACTCTCTACCATCACTATAAATTACATATTCATTCGATTTAGAAATAAGCATCACCTATGTACAAATAGTCCATGTATAATTGTCCTATGTCAAATTTTGTGTACATAATTTTGCAAATAAATAAATACCGGCTCTTCGCTGTAAAATAGAAAATCACCAATTTTTCGTACTTGTTTCTTTTTTGTAATAATTGAGTGCATGTAACTATAGAAATAAACTTATAAAAATGTTGAAACTAAGTTAAAAACATAATATATTTTGATATTTTATTGAAATTCGTTTAACTGTTATCATATCCAACGCCATCATTTCATTCCATTAAGTACAATAAAATATCCGAATGGAATCATAAATGTATTTTCAAACGTGCGGCTTGAAGCAGAGCAAATGCAGCGAAGTGGACCAGTTACCACTTGTTAACATCGGCTATGAATATCAATTGTGTATGAATATCAAGTAGTGTCCTGCCGCCGAAGTGAATGGGAAGAATGTGTGTCATTTATTAAAAATACAAAACCTTGGGAAATAAATGGATTATAATAAAAATAGCCTTTTCACACCATCTTCTTTTCGTTTATCGTTTACTGTTAATTTAATTATTACTTCGCTTTTAAGACTGTATTAAAATTTTGCAAGTAACATTTTACACGATTCGCCAATTTCAAATTGTGTTGAGATGAAACTAATATGTATGTATCACTTTAATTTATCACTATGATTTAAATGTTCAAGTGGAGAAGAATTGGTGTCAGAAACTCCACTGCAACAATTCTTTGTGGAAAATCTCAGTTTCTTCAAACTTGGGCCACATCGGAGCTAGTAATTCCCAGCTTGATAATTACTAGTAATTAGTTAATTCGAGCTAATGCCAACACATAGAGTTTCCTTCTAGTATACCGTTGTGGCCCTACAATGATTATTATAACGTACGTTACTGCTGTCTAGGCATAACGGTTATTAATATCGAGTTATAGAAACATTACCGCTAATGTGATTTGCGATTGTATGTTACAGTAATATGATGTTAAATGCTGTTTATTCTAATATTGATATCGAACAGAGGTTAGACCTTGTTACAAAGGTGGTCTGCAATGTTACCTCACACTCAACCACTTCAGCCGCCGAACAGCAATGCCACTTCGAAGGGTGAGAAAGGCAGTGTACTTACAAGGAACTTGAGCAAAAGTCCCACAGGCCTCAAAATTGGCAGTGCGCGTGTGATAACCCTGGTGGTTCAAGCATTGATAGGCTGTGGTAACCAGTTACCATGAGATGGACCACGTTGCCTGTTTGGTAGTATAAAAAACACGTAAAATCCGTTTTAGTGGATTTTAAGTGGTCAAAAAGTTACTATTGACGAATCTCCAAAAAATCTGAGTTCAATGTGGGATATCGTTTTGAGACATAAATAAGCCTATTGTCTCAAAACCAAAGAAAAATGAGGACACGTGTATACTTGTGCTCCAATCAAATGCGCACAAATGACACGTAAAGGGGTGGGGCTTATTTTGTTTTCCGTGCGGAATGGGGCGGAGCCATGACGGAACCACTTCCCCGCTCCGTCTGCCTCAACCCCGCAAATTGTCTTACAAGCTTTGTTAGTTAAATCTAACTACATTGTCTCATCCGTATGTTTCGTATTTTTCTTCGTGTTCGAAACGAACCAAAAGTATCTCACGATATAATTTTTAATCATTGTCGACATAACCATAACTTTCTTTGTCGCTCTTCTCATTACTAATTGCAACAAATAACGGTTATTTATTTAACGACCCGTTAACCGTTATCAGTGAGAGTTTACAAACTCATTGTGTTTTTTTATTCGTTAAGTTCTCAGGTTCAAACAATGACTGAATAGGCAAAAGTGGAAATAGTAAAAGTTATTAAATTAGCAGAGAACACGATGGCAAAGATTACTGAAGATTGATTTGTTATAGTAAAAGCATATTTAATGAATGAAAATTGAGATACTAATCTTTAAGTGGGCTATAGCTGTACATAGGAGATATTAAAGAAAAAATATTATGGGGGACTACTATGGGACTTATAAAAAGCCATATATTTTTTGTTATTTTTTTAGAATTTTTGTTTGTCTGTATGTTTGTTCATGTTCACACACTGCTGGGTGGAATTTATGTGGTTTTTACAATGATATCACAGAAGAAAACTAACTTAAAATCTGGTATACGTTGTCATCGCGATACGTTGCTTAGTACGAGGGCGAAGTTACGTGCAAAAGCTAGTGCAGAATATATTTACTATGCTGGCATGGGTTCGGCTCTTGAGATCGAATAGTTAGTAAATAGGTCGATTGCTATAATCAATATCAGTCATCATCAACAGCCATCTAAACATCCCCACTGTTGGGCACAGGCCTTCCTCATAGAAGGATAAGGAGTATGGAGTACCCACTGACCCACGATGAGCCTATTGCATATTGGCAAGTTTTAACGACTGCAAATACACACAACAGGGACCAACGCTTTGACGTGCCTTCCGAAGCACGGAGGAGCTCAAGCTAAATACATTTTGGGTCACCCATCCAATTACTGACCGATGTGAGAGAGACTTAACGGTCACAGGCTGAGCGCGCTAACCACTGCGCCATTGGTCAAGTCCTAATTGCTCAGTGTTTCGAGTGCTAACTGTAAAATAAATAATAAAGGTTATAAAGATTTACTTGTCGTCAATTTTGCAGATATTAATTAAAAAGTTATAAAATTCTCCGACACGACAGGAATGCAACGATAAACATTGTTGTAATCGTGTATAAAATATATTTTACTGCAATCAGGTTAAATAAACGTTGCCAGTATATTTACAAGATAAAACTTAGCGAATGAGTGTACAAAGTATACCTATTTACAATCACGTTCTTCTCTACTTCATTTCACTCATTCATTCTTGTCATATAAGATGAAAATAACTCATTATATCCAACGAAACACTTTTATCAACCATTGTCATTCATTTCAGCCTAAGCATTACATACTCGTATCTATATTAATATTCATCCCACAGCTCCTTCGACGTGGGAATGTCCGTCTGTATGCCACTTGTACATTGGATCGTATGACAAGCTATACCCTGCATAGATCTCTATGCCGCGGTAATAGGGACGAATTTGTAATGAATTTGGGAAAGTTGATGTGCTCTTGACTGTACATAGTGTACCCGTACTAAACTCCACTATTTGGCCTTCTCTTCAACATGTATGCAAATCTTTTTGGAGTTTCGCCGGCCGGCAACTTTTATGCTCTCAAATGTTGCTTACTATGCTTTGTAATACATTTAAATTGCATTTAAGTGGCATTTACCTTGTTATTAGTCTCTACATAGATTTTATGATCATTTATTCAATTTATGTTTGATTATGTTAACACCCACATTAGGCCTTTATGAACAAGAGCAAGTAAGGATAAATTATATTCGTACTTTTTCGAAGCCTACTTGCAGTTGGTCGCTACGATTTTTGCTGCATATCCACAGGAAATATGGCGACAGAATTCAGGGCCATACATACCTAAAACAATAACAGCACAAAGGTCTCCCAATAGGGAAATAACATCGGATATCTAGATACTATCAGAGAAAAATCACCTCCACACCTTGGAGCCAAAAGTGTCGCGTACAGGAACATGGAAATCTTCAAAAAGGGCGTGAAAACATTTATTCAGGGCTGGCAACGCGCGTGTGACACCCCTGGTGTTTCAGGCGTGCACAGGCTGCGATGACCACTTTCCATCAGATAGGCTGCATGCCTTTTTGCTTGCTTAGTTGTATGAAATGAGGAAGAAAGCAAGAAAATCCTCTGATGAGAGAGAAGTCTTTCTTGTCGAGCGCTGACTCTAGTGTCAGATTTTATTCTAGACATCTAACATGACTTACGAATACCCTCAATAGAAATATAGATACTTCTTTATATTCCTTCAGAGTACAAGTTAAAATCTGATATAAAAGCAACAGCACGTGACCAACATGACTTATTTAATACAAACAGGTGTAATACGGTTCACAACACACAGATACACACAATAGACAGACAGACATTATGACACGAGCTCAGGAGCTTAGGAAAGGTTACACGCCCAATTTGTTACTTTAAATGATTAGTTATCGGACTGAATAATGTTGTATATAACTACAACGAATCCACTTAAATATGAATACTTAAAAAAATATTTGAGATTTTTTTTACAAATATATTTTTTTTTAAGTGTAAAAATGAGAACCTGACTTTTACGATCTGCGCGGGGGGAGAAGCAGCTGGCTCATTCCTTTTTTTTGTTCCCAGACCAGCATTGAATTCCCTATTCCCACCACAAGCGCAGCTACGGATTGCAAGTTACAATGCGTTACAATTTGTAACTTGTAAAAATAAAAAAATCTGACGTTTTTTATTTTGTCCATATTCCTAATTAAAAATCCGAATCGATTCGGAAAGAATCGATTCAATCTCTCCGTTACTGCGGTAGTGAAGTAAATTGGAATCGAGACTGGAGAAAAGTATTTATGATCGACTCGAATACGTTTGGGGTTATAAAAGATTTCGACACTTCATTTTATGTCGGCTTTGAAGGTTTTCGAGACGACGGATTTATAGGTACTCAATTTATCGGGCAGTGGAGGCATAAATCTAAAATTTAAGTATCCTAATGAAATTAATACAGTTAATTAATTATTATTTTTATTCAATTGTTTGGTTTTTCTTCTGACAGCAAAAAATATGGATCGAAACGAGTCGAAAATCCCAATGTTAAATATATTTAATTACTCCTTAATCGATAACAATTTGACTGGTAAAGTTCATCGGTGCTCTTTGATATGTGGGAGCGATGGATCGATAAAACAATAAAATGCAATCGGATTCCACAATGAGCCAGCTTCTGACCAAAACTGGACTTTTTCAAAATGCCGATTATCCGATTAATGTTTAAAATAAATTTGACTGATGCACGTTAAATGATAATTAACAATATTTGTAATTCTTTAAAGACATAGCATAGTGATACTACCTACTAATTTATTTCAACTGTATTTTTAATGTACCTACCTCACAAATAAATATTCTTATTCTTATTCTGTCCTCATCAAGTGATTAAGAGTTGAGATTAATGATAGGATATTGTCTCTCGAAGTGTTCCAAGTTCATCCATTGTAAGCAATCTATGTTAAGGTGGTGACACATGATAGTTGTTCTCAGCGGTGATGATGGCTTTTTAAAATTAATAGACATGTGTCAGAAATGCCCAATATCAACCGAAATTAGATAATTTCGGCGAGGAAATCACTGTTCGGAAACCTGCACCCTGACCGACGTGTAATAATTTAGCTATTGTTATATCAAATTCATTCAAGCTTAAATTAATCGAATCAAAAAGTACTTAGAATATAGAAGCTTATATGAAAATGTCTCGTCCATCTCTCAACTGGAGACTTATTCAATATCAGTGGCATTCCTTTTTTACCGGCATCCATTGAGCAATTACAACCGAGTGATGTATCGATTCACAAACCGATTGTATCGAATCGAGATGAGTCGATATCGCCCGCCCTCGCACCGCATCAGTTAGCTTAGTCATTGCTGCTCTATTTTAGTGTTAACTTTTTTATGAAAATGGCGGTAAACGAGCGTAAGCTGATGGTAATTGATCACCGCCAAAACAATTACAGTACCAGAGGAATCAGAGGAGCGTTACCAATCTTTCAAGAGGTTGTAGACGCGTATCTTGATGGTTCTGTTTCTCGGCTTTGAATATTTGACACGCGGTAACTTCATCTATTCCACATTTCATCAGAATCAACCCAGCCTGAAAGCGTGACAGACTTTCGCATTAGAAGTATGAATTTACCAAAGCTTAGCGTGTTGGGTGTGCGTGCTTCATAGCTTCGGAAGGCAAATGTCTTTTGGAATATTATGTTCCTTGTTTTTGTTTCTCATACTGCATATTAACATATTTGCGAAAAATTAAAGCGTCTAGCGGGTAACCACTTCGTTTTTATGTTATCGGTGGTATTCATAGTAAATACAAAGAAACGAGTTTTTAATTCAGCCCAATGAAAAAACTATTACAATTACTGCAATTTATGTTCATAAATGAACTGACTCCCATTACTTACTGAGCACAGTCGGCTCCGTATCATGCTAACTTCCATTGAAACCTTTATGCTGCGGTAGTAGGGGCAAATTTGCAAAGAATTTAAATAGGTACGTCTGCTTTTGATTGTACATTGGCATCGGAATCACGTGTTTATCTTAAAGGGCTATTACTGGTTTTTCAAATGCGCTATTTGTATGCAGTGGAATCAACATTATGGTGTAGATTACAAGAATTTTGCAAGAATTAAACGAGGTTTTTACCTGGTCGAGGCGATAGGTTTTATTAAAACTGGACAACCCAGGTCATATCCTGCCTTGATTTAGAAGTTTAATTCGTTCAGATTTGCAAGGCCCGCAAATCTGATTATTTTAACTTCAATTTGATTCCTTCACGCGTTACTGATTTGTGTTTTTCTTTACAATCTACACGAATATATAGACGTTTATTTATATTATTATGTGTCCATAATCAAATAAGATAATTAGATTCGTATGAGCATGCTTATCAGTTTTGCTGAGCCTGCGCCACTGCGCCACCGACGACCTCGCTGGCGCAGTGGTAAGATTCTTACCACTGAACCGAGAGGTCCCGGGTTCGATCCCCGGTCGGGTCATGATGGAAAATGATCTTTTTCTGATTGGCCCGGGTCTTGGATGTTTATCTATAAATGTATTCATTATAAAATATAGTATCGTTGAGTTAGTATCCCATAACACAAGTCTCGAACTTTAAAAGGAACTTCTTCCCGCGAGCTCTAGAGGTTTTCACTAGACATTTCAACATGGAGTTTTTCAAAAATAGCGTGAATAGGTCATCAGAACCTGTAACTTGCATATAAGCTACGGTGACCACTTACCAACAGGCGGTAAGCCCATTTGGGTGCATATTTATCTTTTAAAACTTAGAATGAATATAACATAAGATATATAACATATATAACATAATGAGATAAGATCTAGATTCCAACAATATCATTCCAATCACCAACACATGTTAACTCCATCAATCTCACACACTCTACTTGACGAGTCACAATCATTTAGCTTCCATCATGAAACAATTAATCTTCAACTTATAAATCATTAATTTATCAGCGCAACTGTAGGTCACGACTCCATTGTGAAGATTGGGATCTTCTGATTTATCAGCTGGTTCTGCTGATCATCCGTGTACAGACAGCATAACTGACTAAATTTCAATTCGTTTTGAACTGTCATTGGATCATTTTTTTTTTTCAATTTTTGCTGTTGACTGTAGTATTTTCGTTAATACAAAATTTCATTTGATATATTCAAAATTTCATTTGATATATTGAAATGAAAATTTTTATAAACAATTTATTTTTTGAATATTTGCCTAATTTCATTGATTCGAAAATTGTTTTCACGTTATATTGTTATTGAAAACATTTAACCTCAATTCGTAGGTACGTTAGGAGTAGAAGATTATCAAATAATATATTTCCTAACAGGAACAACCATCTCATCTTCTTTTTATGTCCCAAAAGTATGTAGACCAACAATGCTTAATATTAAGCTAAGCCTATTGTAGTAATTTTCAACTTAAATTAGACAATGTGTATACATAAGTTAAGGTTAACGTCAAAATTGATTGATGCAACTGACTCCTAATGTACGGTAGATTAACGAATGACCTTCTTTCTTTCCAGGCCCGTCTGCCGCAACTGCGTGGTGTCACCGACTGGATCGTCCCCCCCACCGCTACACGAGCAGGCGTCCTCCCCCCCACCGCCGGCACCGTCTTCACCTCTCTCTCCTCGTCTCCTACCCTCCCTGCCATCCCCGCAACCGAGTCACAGCGGCTCTTCAGTGCCTAGCCAATCAAATTCGCCACACCCATATTCATATCCGAATTTCCGAAGAAGTGGCCAAGATTATAGCCAGCCCGGTCAAAGTTACCAATCTCCGCAGTCTCCCCAATCAGCCATGTCCCTGTCCCCCCATCCAATCCCCCAGGGGAAGTTCAGAGGCTTGCTGGAACATGCGGAGAGGTTGATGAAACCTGGGGATCCTCACAGGCATTCGCAGAGTGATGATGACTCAGGCTGTGCGTTGGAGGAGTACACCTGGGTGCCGCCAGGGCTCAGACCTGAACAAGTAAGTATATTATCATTTTATCTTCCATTTGGCACTAATTTCCAGAGATTACTCCTTTCGTGTCCTTATAGAATTATGGTAAAAAAGCATCGAAGCCTTCGCACAAAAAATGTACCAGAAGACAAAGGGATTCCCTAATTAATTAGAAATCTAGTTATATTAATATTTTTGATTAAAACTTAATATACCTAGAGATTAATACAGTCATTTAAAAAGCATTTAACATAACAAATCCCGAGAATGCGTAATAAAACCGAAATGACTGTAGAGGGAGCAAATTTGGAAACAATAGGCTTCGAACAATAGTGTCCACTCCATACAAATACGGGTTGTCAAACCAATGGCTATATTCTGTGGTTTAAGTCACAGTTCCACAGCAACGTAGGTAGGTACTCCCGTATTTTCGCCACAGCAGATAAAAGTATGCGGGCGGATTCCAGTCGCCAGCATTTTTGTATGCACCTGAAGATACCAGATCTGCATGGAATGGACTATAGACGTTTAGAATAGTTTGCTATTAAAAAAAATGATAACCCTAAATAAGTTGCGAGTGTAGCTAAGTAGTAGCGTTGAGATTTACCATTGAGATTCTTCTTATTTTATTAGACGTCATTGATAGGGAATTAATCTTAATAGTTTCCAATCAAATGTGACTCCTTATCTTGTTTGTTGCAAGTCAATATACCGACTAAACACGTGTTTCCATAACCATTTCCTTATAGTGACATTCTCTGTACCTTGTTTACAGCAATAAACTCATTTATTTAATTAATAATATTTTTGAATCACTCACCAGGTTTAGAAACATATTTTATTGTTTGGAAGGCCAACAGACATACATACATTAGAAATACAAAATTAACAAAAATCGTCGATTTCTAGGCCTTCAAAAATCCTATTATTAAATTTCTTAGTACAATCAGTTAGAAGAGCGTTTTGTTAATATTATGCCTGTACTCCAATCGCAGTAATGGATTCGCTCACAATGAAGTTTTGCTCCATTTTGCGTTTTGTATGGTTCCGCGGCCGCTATTGTTGGTCAAAAGTATTGATATTCGTCTGAAGATTTTAAATGGAGGGGATCCGCTGAAAGCAAGTGCAAATGAGCGTCTAGACTCCTGAGTAATATTGAACTTAAAATAATATGAATGAGTTTTCGTATTTCTTTATGCAAAGGTGTTTTAATGAAGTATCTTTCTTAGTTTATTAAATTCTAGCGGCCCATCCCGGCTTCGCTCGGGTAGAACCATAATAAATTAAACACGTAAACCTTCCTCAAGAATCACACTATCTATTGGTGAAAACCGTACAAAAATTTGTGCGGTGGTTTTTGAGTTTATCGCGATCATAAAGACAGACGCGATAGTGGGACTTCTTTTCGAATCGATCGGCCACGCTATTGTTAACAACGATAGTGCTTCTGCCTGGACTTCTTTCTCGTGGCGTGAACTCTTTATGTTGCATTATCACTACTATCTTTCATAATTCCATCACAAGTAAATCTTCAACGAGCAAAATCAACATAAATGCAAGTTCATTATGTTTGTAAACTTGGAAAACAAAACAGGTGGACAAACTAAGCGAACGTATTTTTAGGGCAATTAAAAATAGTTAAAATATGACCCTACCGACCCGGAAGATAACAGTAACAGATCTCTAAGATCATCATTATTTGTGCATCATACTTTGTTATTATGGGTGATTACCACTGTCACGCTTCTTGTCTGTCTGTCCAAATTATATGTTGCGTGCTGCAGGCTGTAGGCACCTTACTGCGAAGCGATTACAGATAAATTGGTTTTTTCTCTTTAAACGTCTCAAATAATTAGTATTTTCGACAGACTACTGTGTTAAATTTATAATGGTGGAAAAGGAAATTCCATTGCTTTTCCTATTACTGTAGAATTTATTGACATACCTCATTAAAAGGGAAGACACTAGGTATTAAAGAAGACAGTATACAGTTGTAAACATTGTATATTGTTCTGTACCAAATAACGACTAATTCAATTTCAATTAAATACTGTATTCATAACAAATAAACAAAACGGCTACCGTTTGTGAAATATTCAGCTCCCAAAACAAGTTGCTAAGCTTGTTTCTGCAAACATAGGTTTACGCCCGGTTAGTTCCCGGACAATCCGCAAATATCTGTTGGTCGATGTTGCGTCATGTCATCTCTTTAAACGACTTAACTAAAATCTAACACCAATGTTAGCAATAAAACACTTTACAAGAAGGAAAGGTTAGGTTTGCGTCAAATCAGATGCATTTACGCAACTTAACTAAACTCTAACTTCCCTTTCAACTCTAAGGTTGGCTGGAAAAAATTGCATTAGCGATAAGTCTGTCTTTGCACTCATTACGTTTGAATATCTTGTTATAACGTATAGCTCCTTTGTGAATTGTGCAATAAAGAGTTTATCTATCTATGTATTCTACCCGCGTCAGCTGAAGCTTTTGAAGCTGTTGCCCACGAGACCAGAAACTCGGAATAAAAAGCAATGGTATTTATAATTACAGCAAAAATAAAACATTAAGACGTGGCAATCGGCGGAGCGAAAAATTAAACCGTCCCCTAGGGCCACCCCTGAATCACCCTCACTCGAAGTTAGACTTTGTTTATTGGTTTAAAGACTTTGGATATACTTTTGTATATTGAAGTTTTTATATTTCTTAGCACAGAAATGGATACTTAAGTATAGAATATTTGTTTCGTTGATAAACGCCAGTAGGCCGGAGTGGAGACTTTTTGAAAATCTTCTATTGTATTTCTTTCTCTTATACTTGCGTCTTTATTTACGTCTTCGTCGCATTATCGGCCATGTAGCCTTGACAGCCTGAGTTTGCATAAATAATAACCTTTGTAGTTTAGGCTATGATTTTATGTCAAGTTGGCAAAAACCTAACATTTTATTAAAAATGTTTATCTTAATTCTGTTACGCGAACGATATATCCCCACGTCATTACGCTCGTATAGCAATCCCACGTCGTTGCTACTCAGGACACGTTTTCGTTTCATTAGCCTGCCTTATTATATCTCATCGAGGCTCAGAATAAGCAATAGTCACGTCGAGCTATCGATAGTTCTATCGATATTGCGAATTAATAGTCGATACTCTACTCTGCTTAGTTTTAAGTACATTTTTGACGTCAAAAGTGAAAGAATTTTGATTTTTTTATTAATTTTGTACTTTGATAATCACTACCGATAATTATTTATTAATGTCGATAATTATTAACCATGCATAATATCGATACTGTTGTATTACAGTGAATAGATAGAATCCGTAGACTTCCTTTTACAGCATTTAGGTACTCGTATTCCAAAATAAAACGCACGAAATTCATTAATGAAACAAAACCTATTCGAAAGCGGTGAAAAGCGAAGGTTGATACGTCATGTTGGCGGGAACCACAGACTAAAAATAAATTAAACAAGAATATAGATTATAAAACACAACAGCCCCTGTTTTGGCGTATCATCGATAGTTCTATCGATATTTCGACTATTGGTGAACTATCGATAATCGATCGACTGTCGCCTATCGAGTGGCATCAATAATAAGTATATGCTTAGGAGTCACGTGAGAATATTACCGTTTGGAATTGAATTAAGTAAATACCACAACAGGATTATCATATGTGATTACTTAGAACCAAAGACCAAGAAAACTATATAGACAACGGACGAGTGTGATCAAATGAGATAGGAGATTTTCATACAACTTTCCGGCCCAATCCGGCTAATCTCATACAAGTTGGCAGGTTAGACTAGGCACATGATGAGGGACAAAAGATGTCAGCGCTCTGTCTCGTTTCTCGTCATGTATTTCTAATACGTACATCTCTTTCTTGTATAAGCGAAATGGAAGATATGACAGAGTCTATAGATTTCTCTGTCCACACGTGGAACCCAGTTAGTGATGAGTATGTAGTTTTTTTTTATTATTCCTGCAACCAAAGAAGTTGAAATTATCTATTGAGTATTACATAGTGGAACATGGTTTGGTGGGAAAAAATCCCACATAGAATATTAGATAGCTTTCCGATTAGAATTATAACGAGCAATCTATAATTATTATTGATTATACTCAGTAGTACCGATAGAAAAATAAATATAAATAAATAAATATATCCTAATATATCTAGATTTGTCCTAACAAATCACACAGATTGTACTAGCCCCAAAGTAAGTTCGAGACTTGTGTTATGGGATACTAACTCAACGATAATATATTTTATAACAAATACATATATAGATAAACATTCAAGACCCGGGCCAATCAGAAAAAGATCATTTTCCATCATGACCCGACCGGGGATCGAACCCGGGACCTTTCGGTTCAGTGGCAAGAACTTTACCACTGCGCCACCGAGGTCGTCGAATGGATATATATTTATTTTTATATAGCCAAGGAAATAAACAGAGAGAACAATATAGTTTTTCTCTCTTATTTTGGCTAGTATCAAGATAACATCCTGCTATATTATCGTTATTTTCAATTTGTTTGTATAGTGCTAAGTTTTCGGTATCTAAAAAAAATATATTCCGCTCATATTCCTAGCGAGAATTATTATTATGCCATTTTTTTTTACTCGATCTAACATGTAACCAATCTTCACAGTAGTGTCGATGTTTGTTGAAAATACATCAAATATTAATTTAAACCTACAAATTTTATATATAAAACGTTTATTAACCGCGAAAGTAATTTCATAAAAAGTGTATTTTAAATTATATTGCTGTAAATATATACAAGGACATGGTAATATTGTTTACATATTTAGACTTGTAAGAAAAATTAACTTGTAAGAAAAACTCATAATGGCATTTTTATTTCCCTTCTGTCCAATATCACAAGATTATTAATTAAGTATGATATATTTCACTTGCCGCACTAACAAATGGTCGGTGTTGGCGCCCCAGACATCTGTATTCGAAGCACGTACGAGTGTTAATTTCATTAGACACCGTCTTATTATAACAGGGAAGGTAATGAAAATATAACATTTATTAAAACTGCAACATCAAGCTAGAAAATCATGACCTTTTAAGACCACTGGGATACCAAACACATTCGATTCCAAATCTGTGTTTTATTTTTGCATGGATACAACGATTACTTAAGCTTTTAGTATGTGAAATTAATTTCTACTTACTAAAACGTATGAAAATATGTTTATTCATAAAAGAATAATCGAAATGAGAGTTATTCTTACTTATTGTGTTCAAACAATAAAGACAGAACGGATTCAGAAATAATAACTTATTTTCCGGTTACTTAAGCACATGAGTAACATATTGCCCTTCGACGAAAATTGTGGTTAACATTCGTATTGAAACGACAAATATAGATACTCTTGTTTACGAGATAATTGTGAGATATGCAAGAATATTATAAAATTGTGCAAGGAATAGTATATATTAGAACACGACTTTTCATACAAACATAATTAAATCAAAATATTCAAAAGGAAAAAGCAGTAGAGAAAAAGGTGACGATGATTTGACGACCTCGGTGGCGCAGTGGTAAAGTGCTTATATGTATATATAAGTGTATATATGTATTTATTATAAAATATAGTATCGTTGAGTTAGTAAACCATAACACAAGTCTCGAACTTACTTTGGGGCTAGCTCAATCTGTGTGATTTGTCCTAATATATTTATTTATTTATTGTTCAAAAGGAAACTGTTACGTATTATCTTTTTTATCAAACCTAAGATCTCGTAAACATATAATTTTGCAACTGACATTAACATATCCCTTTCCACCTCATTTCCAGGTGCACCTGTACTTCTCAGCGCTGCCAGAAGACAAGGTGCCGTACGTGAACAGCGTCGGCGAGAGGTACCGGCTCAAGCAGCTGCTGCAGCAGCTGCCGCCACAGGACAATGAGGTAATTGTCACTAGATAGCATTTCCAGCTGCGTCTGCTCTTCGCGGCGCTGCCAGAAGACAGTGTGCCGTAGTGTCGGGGAGAAGTACGGGCTCAAACACCTGTCACTACAGATTAATGAGCAGGTTCAAGTAACTAAGGGGACAGTTCAACAAATATGTTAGCACATTTTTGTCCAAATCTGTTAGTTGCCACACTCTCTCTCACATCTGCGGGCTTTGGCGGTTTCTTCCTCCACCGCTAAGTATCGAAGGTTCTGGTTTCCCACTTTTCTTCTCCACTTCGCGCGCATTCGTCTTGAGCGACCGTCGGACCATTAGCACGCATATCTTTCTCGGCAATATCAAGCCAGCACTTTTTGGGTTTGCACCTATTTTCAGACCTGGATGGGAACGGTTTAGCCAGACATTTGTGCAGCAGTTGAGGAGTACTCCACTTCAAAGAAGTTACCGGCTATATCACAGCCACGCATCAAATTCAAATTCAAATTTAAAATTCTTTATTCAATTTACGATGATATACATCACTTATTGACGTCAAAAAATTACTTAAACTAAGTCTACTGCCGACTTCCAAAGCGCAGGTGAAGAAGAAGCGACGCAACAAACTTTTCTCCAAGGACGTCAACTAACAAATATAGGTCTTATACATGTATTAAAATTAAGAGGACGAACTTACATCATTATTAAAAATGACAAAATTTAAATGAATAAATATAAAATAAAATAGTTGTATTTCCAATAAAATTATTGAACATTGTGACACAAAAAAGTAATGTATATAAATGTCTCACACAATGTATATAAATGACACATAAATCAATTACATATGTTATGACGATACTGCACCATGCTTGGGCCAAACATTATTGTCGTTCACATAATCAACAGACTTGTAATATGCCTTTTTACAAAGTACTTCTTTTACATATTTTTTTAATTTTTTGCATGCGCTGATCATCGCCACACAGATCAATTCTGTCACTTATCAGTCATCCTCGTCATATTCCAGGTCCGCTACTGCCACGCGCTGTCAGACGAAGAACGCAAAGAGCTGCGGCTGTTCAGCGCGCAGAGAAAGAGAGACGCGCTGGGACGGGGGCAAGCGAGACAGCTGCATGCGCAGGCGCCGTGTGTGAGGGTGAGTACTTCTCTAAATTACTGACGTTTTAGATGTGCCGCGGCCGCTTGAAAATGATCTTCTATAAGACTGGAACTGTTGACAATTTTCCGTTGGTAATAATATGTGAGGAACATTAACGGTTTATCTTTCTCACATTAGTTTTAATGAAATTAATTATTTAAACCCTTCTGTTACTTGAAATGCTGCTACTAGATGGCGGTACTACTATATTACGAGTACCTACGTTACGAGCTGCTTTTTAGATAGCTTATATTTTCCTTCTCCCGTGGAAGCCGAAGCTTCAAAGGTAGAACGACACGTTGGAATGAGCGAGCGAGACAGACTCCAGAAAATATAATTTAAATTTTGTTTACCATTCCGTTCCTATGAATATAGCATTTCCATAAAATGTCAGCCGTAAATAGGGCTGATATTTATTGAGATAAGTGAAAAGTTTTTAAAAAATGTACATTCCAAATGAAGAAGAAAAAAACCGATGGTGATATAAAGGTAGGTACCGCATGTGTTATTATTTTTTTAGTAAAATTTTTACACCAAAGTAATTGTTTATTGTCGTATATTATCTATAAACACGTTATGAAAAGTAAGGTCAACCTAGTATCAATCGAGAGAATAACATCACCTGTTTTAATTATTCTGACCACGTGTTCTCCATTTGTTCATCCCTGCTCCTTAGGGAGTGGACCCGTTGTTTTAATTAGACGAACAGTTCGTGTATCATGTCAATTATCCACATTTTCCCGCCAATTTTACTTAAAAGTTTGTTGCAGCCCTCAGCCGCTCCGAATATTGCTACATGCTACATGTTTTGAATGTTAGCCATATTATGTGCGTGAAAATATTTATTTTTAAGTATAAAAAAAAATATTGACCATATAATTCGAAGTAAGTTTGACTTTTTAATCAAATCAAAAATGTTTTTCATTAGAACATTATCAAAAGCATTGCTATTTCAGCCTTATATATATTTTACTTGAAGGTATTTCCTTCTATTATTATGTCTTATTTTAATACAAATAATTTATGCAGTAGAAAAAGTCCGTCACAACATGCTTAATGCGAATGAGTCTATAATTTGTGCATGTAAATCTTCATGCGACATCCAATTAACGCTGGAATCTCAAGTATAGTCCCGTTCAGTCCTTTTATAGGGCTGGAAAGTATGGCATTAATATCTACAGCTTCACCAATAAAAAAAAAAGAATATATAATTAACTGAACGAATTGTATGTGATTGTGTTAACATATAATTAATGTTTAAACTTTTTTCCTGTTGCTTAGTTTTATGAAGATATATTTTTAGATATACCTAGTACAAGTACAAGAAGATATCGTTTTATGAAGATCCAGTAACATATTGCACAATATATAAATTTAAAACAACAATATTCTTCTAGATTCTCGTAGCCGTCTCTTTTGCACGACAAATTAAAATATTTCCTACCCTCCATCTTCCGTTATGTATTCAAAGTCACTTCAAAATATACACACAGATAGTATTAATTAATAAATTTGCAAGCTGTTCAAAACGTGTGCTCAACAAGCAGTGAAAATGTACAAGCACGATTAGATAAGTTCAGGTCATAGACTATTTTATCTATGGTTCGAACATAATTCAAATCATTTATTCAAGAATAAGATCTGCGCATGAACTTCTTTGCGTCAAATTTTATATTATATAGTAATTTCTCAAAGCTACAAAATACTGACTCAAAAAGCTACAATACTTATTGCGCCAAACAAAAATACAGAAAACAGAGTACGTTGATTTATAACTCCAATTTTTTGACTCGTGTTAGCTCTGAATTGGAACATTTTTCCGACCGCTCCGGTATATTTAAACACAAGAGGATTAACACGCACCTCACTTCTCTTTATCCAGTTCACGAATGGATTAAGGTGTGGCCATATTAGAAACAGAAGGATGTATTTCAAAATTAAATGTACTAGCTCGCTCGTTTGGGTGAAACCATAATAAATTATACACCTTCCTCTAGAATCACTCTATTTAAAAAAAAACGCATCTATGTCCGTTGCTTAGTTGCAGACAGACTGCGGGATGCGACTTTGTTTTATGTAGTGGTGAATATTGGCAATAGTGACTGTGCTAAAATTGTCCAAAACTCAAAGACAAGAACAACATTTCACAGCTTGCACTCTCACTGAAACAGACTCGAGTTGACTGTAAAGGAAACTTACAAATAAATCTTATTTTGTCAAAAATCTAAATTCTAAATATATCACAAATTACGTAATATTCATATTCATTTATTCCATATATAATTTGTAAATAAATATAGTGTAATGGTCGGGAAATTGAGAACACATATAAAACTACATTTGACGACCTCGGTGGCGCAGTGGTAAAGTTCTTGCCACTGAACCGAGAGGTCCCGGGTTCGATCCCCGGTCGGGTCATGATGGAAAATGATCTTTTTCTGATTGGCCCGGGTCTTGGATGTTTATTTATATATGTATCTATTTATAAAATATAGTATCGTTGAGTTAGTATCCCATAACACAAGTCTCGAACTTACTTTGGGGCTAGCTCAATCTGTGTGATTTGTCCTAATATATTTATTTATTTATTTAACTTGTTATATAAAAAGTTGGGGAATTTCCGTCATAATTTCGTTATCGGCCAATAATTCAGCTCAATCTTTCTTTAGAACTAAATTTATTATTACATAATAAATACGTAATAAATAACAAAAAAAAATCTTTTTCTTTGCTAAAAAATATTGCTATCCGAAAAGTCGGTTTCGACCAAAAATTACGAATGCAGAGTTTCCCGTAGTTGTCACTAATAAAAGCCTTCACTTCCCGCTCCCAGCTCCGCTACCCTCGCCTCCCGTCTCACCAAGCCCGCACCCGCTCACGCCCCGAACAGGGGCTAACATTTTAATCCCCAAACACATAAATCATAGCGAGCCTGCAATTGATGCACTCCTTTTGTCTGTCTGTCGAAGGGACCGGCTTCGGAAGTACCAGCCAGGTTCCCCGCTGGTACTTCCGAAGCCAGTGAAAACATTTTGCGTACTATTAGCAATGGCATCTGTAGTAATATTTGAATTGATACTGAATTAAATTGCGCATAGAAACATCGTGACAATGATGTCATAAAATCATGTCCTTCCTACACGGGCTTGATATTATTGTCACACTTGGAATAAAACTAGATCTTTCTGATGATGGCATTGTCAGTATTTTTTGACATAAATAAGTGATACCATCCTAAATTGAATAAAGAATTTAGAATTTTAATTGTCACCATGTTTCTATGCGCAAGTTCCCTCTTTTGGAGCCGATGCTGGAGACACCAAGAGGTTGACCTCTTGGTGTCTCCAGCATCGGTGTTGGTAAGCTTGAGCTTACCATAACGCGTTGTCATGGAAACTAATCCAAAAAGAAAATTAGCATTCAATATAAATTAAACTTATGTAGAACTGTTTAAAGCTTGATTCATATATCATAGAATTTTTTCAAGCTTTTTAAAACTTGAAAAAATTCATATATCACAGATTAAAATAATTTAATCTGAATATGATTTTTTTTTTTTGCTTTTTATTGAATTCAGGATATAACTTTTCAAAACTCTACAGCATCTATTTGTATTTGTAATGTTGGAAATGAAAATCCAACAACAATATTAGTGGAGAAATATTAAAAACTCATATATAGCTCCATTTAATAATAATATTATCCCAATAACAAAAAAAATGTATATCCCTGGTTTTTTTTAAATAAATTTGTGAACGTTGCATTCTAAAACCCCAGAACCCCCCGCGCAAGTTTTGCCACTTAAAATTTGTAAGACGGAAGGTGTATTTAATTTTATCGCCTTTTCTAATTAAGAACAGTAATTACAGTGCCCATAACAGTTCCCGAGTTCGAATCCGGGAGAAGTTTTAAAGCTTTTTTCGTTGATGATGCAGATTTTTTGTGGCACTGATTATTATTTTTATTGGATTAGTTGTGAAGCTTTATTGAGCTGACGATGTATTTTATTTGAGCATTTTAAATTTGTGCTTAAGACAGGTTTTTAGGAAGGATATAAAATTTAGCGAAACTGCAGAAAGGAGAAATAGCTCCTTTAAGCTTTTTCTGGAAGAGAATCGAGAGAGTCTTTGTCACTATTACTACATAATATAAAACAAAGTCGCTTCCCACTGTCTGTTAGATCTGTAAAACTAAGCAACGGATTTATACTTGTTTTTTTTTATAGATAATATGATTCCTGAGGAAGGTTTACGTGCATAGTTGATTATGTTTTCACCCGAGCGAAGCCGGGACGGACCACTAGTATGTAGAAAATATCGTAGATAGCTCTGTCAGCCCCTGAAAATTCTCAAAAGGAATACGTTATCGGGAAACTGAATAAAATTCCCGACACGGACGTCGGGAGGTATCGGCCGGAGACCAGCCCTAACTCATTTACCGCCGTCTGGGCTCATAGGGGTGTGGCATAAAGATATAGAAAAAAATATTTCACGTTTAATTTACCCTTACTTTAAATCTATTTGATCTCGGGTAATATTCGACCGACTGATTAGGAGAATTATAAGAAGGATTATTGAATCATTAAATAATTATTTTATAACGACTTCCTAACATAAGATAAATGTTGTTATTATTACCAAATTGGCCTCCGGTGCCTGAGTTACATTTTGTTATTGTCAAAATTATTCTCATTTTACAGTTTTCTATGTATTACCTAGATACACTTTATCGCACCACAATCTTATGTTTAGGCTAGAGAATGCCATATGGTGTTAAGTCCACCGTTCGTAAATGCATGTTATTTATTATTTTGTGCAATAAATAGTTTTAAATGAAATAAATTCTTTTCAAATTTCGCAACCCTGCGGCTCTCCTAGAACATCAGAAGGCGGCAACTCATTTAACTCGGACACCGCCAGGGAATGCCTGAGATTGCCGCCGAAGAAATATTTCAATTTCACAGTCGTAGCTATATTAGCTAGCTGGCGTATAGCTTTGAGTAGCTTTAAACGATGCCGTTATGAAATAATTGAATTCGTCACTATACACGTAACCTTCCTCGGTAATCACACTATCTAATAAGGAGAATACATTCCATGTGATCGTACGTCTTATTTTTATATTTGAGACTTCATTCTTCAGCATAGTAAATCGGAAATTTTAGAAGCCTAGCTGCGGATATAAATTAATCCTACCCGCAATAATAAAAGTATCCATCATCAACTAATTACCAAACCGCGTACAATCTCCAGAGCTTATATATGCTGCACGAAACCACAGTTATTAAAATTTCGCCTCGCCGGATTCGAACCCGCGACCCGTGAAGCAGTCGCCGCACCCCGCCAATTAGCGATTAATGTAGTGGAAATACTCTCAGCTCATTCTTTGATTTGATGTCCCAAGTCTCACTCACAACATAAGGCCTGCCGTATGCAAGTCTTTGCTAAGAATAATTATGATGATATAAAACCACAACGACAAGATATCTGGGAGCACGGCAGTGCCCCCGCAAGTCGAGCAAAAAAAGGCACAAAGGCGCAGGCCGTACCATCATTTTCTCGAAGCAATTCAAGTTTATTTATTCGGATCTAAAAGGACAACAAAATAATTTTGTTTTAAGCACAATATATTTGTTTAGAATACCAATTTAATCTGAATAACATAAAGTTATTGGTGTAGAAAATTTATGATCCAAAATTTTTATTAAAGTTTGACTGCGATCGTCGTGACATGAAAATAAACAATAGTGAAGAAGTCAGGACATAGTATTATTGTAATTTAGGCAGCCCGCCTATGACATGTTCTTCGATACCCAGATGATTTTCACCACGCAGAAACTTGAAAAATCCTCCCAGCTCTCCCCAGTAGGTGTTCCACGAGTTTGCTAGCAACCAGTACTTTGTACCATTTTCTACTCCCCAGCCCATAAGCTTGACGGCATGTCCTCCACATTGATCATTAATAGGAACACTTAGCTTATACACACCCTTTTTGTAGTGCAGTAAATCTGGACAAGCCACGAAGCTGACTTCCAGAGGTCCTTTCTTGTATAAGTCAGCTCTGATATTATCCTCACCTACCACTCTGTATGGTTCTAATCCAAATCGTTTGTCATCTTTATAAGAGATCCCATATCCATCTCGGCATTGTTGGACACAAGTTATATCAGCATGGAAAGTGGAGTCAGAATAGCTCTCAGGTATTAGGTACGGTTCGCAACCTTCATTGGATCCATAGTTACCACCTGAAACTACGCCAGTGGTATTCCAGAAAGTCCAAGCGTTACTGGAAAAACCACCATCGCAACCGGAGGATTGCTTGTCGCAGTTGATCATGTCCTGCGCAGAGAAATGGAACTGAGAGCCATTTGAGTGAATGCACCATCTGTCAGTCATTGCCTCTACAGCGCCGAAGGCCCAACAGCTTCCGCAGTTGCCTTGGTCTCTGATTTCATGCAAAGATGGACAGTTTAGCCATTTCTCTCTAGGGTCAAAGTTTTCAGGGAGTGAGGCAATGAAATCAGGATCATAAATATTTGCCGGGAAGTCACTATCGTCGTCCAAAAACGTACCGAGGCGTGATGTAAAATATTCCATCGGAGTATCTTCAGGGTAGTTTCTGCCAGCGGTCCATGTATTCTGATTGGCGTTGATAAGTTCTATGTATTCATCGGATAGCGGATGGGGAAGATCTGCCACAGCTATTCCAAAATACAGGACAAATATTACGATTGACATGTTTTTTTCTTTTGGGCTTATTGAGGAGTAATACGCGAATAAGTGCTCTTACGCTTAAATATTACTCGAACGTTATTAATAGGGCTGTCACAATTGTGTTGCATTTATTTTTTCCAAATAATGATAAAATATATTTAGAAGTAATGCACAGTTACACAACATAACTAAAAGAGAAAGGATATACTACTGTTCCATTCTATATGGTTAGGGATTATCCTTGTCTTGTTTGACGATTAAAATTTTAGCATTAGTTCCTTTGAGATGAACATGCCGTATAAATCAAAGTGATATTACTGAATCTATTATTACTGCATCAATTTGAAGAATTAAAAAATAAATAAACCTAAATGGCCCCACTTTCGCGGCGTCTTGCGTCATTCACATCTAGCCCTCTTCTATTATTTAATTATTTCATATAAAATTATGTATTTTGAATACCCTATTTTTTGTTTTAAAATTTATTACTTTGTTATACAAGTCGTATTTGAAAAATGTGTAAAAATAATTATGTGCCAACAATTCTAAGAATTCGAAAATATTTTGCAATTTTTATGACTAATAAATAAAAATTGATAAATACTAAATGACATCAAAGTAAAATGCCATACCAAGTAATGTCTGAATTCATTTATTTATGAATGTTTGGAATTTTACCACAAATAGACCAACGGATATCGACTTCTTAAATCACACAATTAAAAATCACCGGCGATCAGAGTAGTGAAAAAGAAGCGGTGGTGGTTCAGTGGCATGTGAATCGGTTGGTCCCAGGTAAGAATACTACTCGTGCGGAATGCGTTTGTATACCAATCTCATGTTAGTAAGTTTTCATAAACCACCACTTGCTTCCGGTGAAGGAAAACATCGTGAGGAAACCTGCGCACTGGTTGACTATAAGTACTCGTATGTGTACGCGACTACTTGTTACTACATTGCGGTAGGTAGTCGTAAAATTCATATTAGATGCGTTTAGGCGACTTGAATAGAATCTGAATAACACACTCGCATTGAGGAACTTATATTCCGTGGCTAGTGACAGTAGGTACAAGCGCTCCACAAGTACACGTGCAGCTCCCGAGGCCCACGCTGAGCACATTCTGCGCGGACCAGTCCACCAGGATCAAGTCGTCCTGCAACTCCGGCACTTCCAGAACCTTAAAAATATATTCAAATTTCTTAATTTTATTTTCTCGGCTCTGTCGTTTTGACGTCTTTCGACACAACACAAACACTGTACTTGTACATTGACATTGTACATCGATGCACATCACACAGACTGAGTGTTTTTGTTTACCGAAATAAAAAACCAGCAAATTATACCGAATCCGCCAAAATTTGGCAAACTATTCGACGTCATTGTGGAGCCGGCATATAAAATATCTAACATCAAATAAGATTTCCAAACCGCGTACAATCTTCAGAACTTATGCTGCACGAAACCACAGTTATTAAAATTTCGCCTCGCCGGATTCGAACCCGCGACCCGTGAAGCAGTCGCCGCACCCCGCCAATTAGCGATTAATGTAGTGGAAATACTTTCAGCTCACCAATCGTCGCATTCTTTGATTTCAAGAGGCGCGTGGGTTCGTTCTCTCACGATTTGTACTGAAAAATGTGTCGTGTCGTTAAATATTGCGAACTAACTTTTACTCGCGGCTTTGCTCGAGTGAATTTCACGCGAGAACAGTGCTCTTAGCCGAAATAAAACTATATGAATGAGAAATTTAAAGAAGATTGGTTGAGTAGGTACAACGTAAAGAAGTAAGAAATAAATATTTAAAATTGAGTTGGAATCCCTCTTTTATCGTACCACATGCATGTTGTTCCAGGCAAGCTCTCTATATATGAACCTTAATTTAAACGTATTCCAAGTTTATCAAGTCCGCTTAAAAATATTTTCTTGTAAATATAATATTTTCTTTAAAATCACAAAGTTTTAAGTTTCCATTAACTAAAATTGCATAATCATACTATTTATTGATTGGAAGTTCGAAGTATGTTTGTTTGCAATAAACAGATTTTTACGAACTTTTAATACCTGAAAACATTCAAGTATTGAAAGTAGTGTTTAAAATCATTTTGTTCTTCATCTTGTCATTTGGTTATCCCATTTTTTTCGGCACGTCTTTATTTTACACAGCGTACGGCGAGAATCACATATGTCTATGTTATTATCGTGAGACAATGGAAACAGTACACAAGCTCTTGAAGCAAACGTCTGCATTTTGCGACCGCCATAATAGCGCTGGAGCGCTGCACGAACACTTCTCGTAAAATGTGCCAAATGCCGCGTGTCCCCTTTGTTTTAAAGTACTCATCAGTATTGGCTTTTAGGGTGAAATGAAGGGAACTCAAACCCTAAGAGAAATATCTGAAAACCGAAAGAAAAATCTATCTAGCCTAACATATACAAAAATATTCCTAATTGTTTAAAGTTAAATCCAATGTCAGCCTTCATTAATGAGTTATATTTTCACGGTTGTGTACTTAAATAAATAAACATTTTGTGTCTTCTACACAATAATGCGATGTAAGTTTGTCGAACTTTGTTCGATTCGATATACAATGCTGGTTATTCACTGCGTTAAATAAAAGCATTGATACAAACTAAGCAATGCATCAGAACCTGTCCGAGTTCGTCGATAATGTGTAGCCGGCATGAAACACCATATATCCTGACTGATTTATTATTTCTGTGATTACTGCACAGTTCTGTCTGTCAGTCTGTTAAAAATATTATAATGTAGACAAAAATACTGAAACTGGCAGTGAAAAATAAAACTGAATAAGTTTGTACAAAACTCATAAAATGAATGCATAGCGAACAGCAAACACATGCCTATGATTTAATCCATTTATGGTACGTTAGTTTTGGAGTTATAAAACAGATGGCGTTGAGCAAAGTTTCAGTTGGGGAGACGTGGGCTATGTAGCTATTATTTTAATAACAGGGGCTGCGTTATGGTACCGACAGTTTATATGACACCTCAGTGGTTACGAACATGTTTATGGATGTCTGTTTATTTCATCTGGGAATAATCTTATTATTCAGCTTTAATAGACACGTGTTCAGGTTCTCATACCTGAAGGGAAACGTAGTGAGAGAACCTATATACGTATCAGCGAATGTATGAATGGAGAAGGTAATATAGGCAATCCCTTAATAGTGCCAAGAAATACTTTGTGGGGTGGTACTCTCAATACAGGCTAATAGTCAAATATAATATTTTTCAAAAGATCGTTGAAGAATTGGGGTTAATTAATTTACATACGTATAACGAAAAATGAAAAAATATAGCTATGAGAGCCTGTACTTCCCTCTGAATGAATACCTATAAATAAAAATAAATTGATTGATAATAAAATACATAGGACATTACGAAATTATTTTAGGAATGATCCTTCATTCCACTAATTCTCTAAAACATTTCATATTTTGTCGCCTTCTATTATAACTTAAAAAATAAAGGAAATAATTCCTTTTACTAAATATTTCATTGGGATATAAATTATCATGACTAACGTATGCCTCAAGTAAGTAGGTCTGTTTAATATTCATGTAAGATTCGTTAATTAAAGCAGAATTAGCATGAAAATGGCATAAATAGGAGATGCAATCTCGTACCTCGTGTGACGCCGCGGGCGGTTGGGAAATGGGACAGAGGCCCATTATGCGGCCCGCCGTGTGGTCGCCGCTGTTGTACTGTGAGACGATTGTGTAGTCTGGGAGGTGCTGGTGTAGGTTTATTGGAGGTTATATTTTGGTACTGTTACTTAGGAGATTATATTATGCCGGCAACACATTATCGCGATACAGTTTGGTCGAATTTCGACGGATTTGGTATACCCTGCTTGTTTTTTATTGCGGTAAACAAAAACACTCGTACAAACTGCTCAATGTTTATGCCTTTATGTTAGCAACTGTCTGAGTTCAGCGGTAGTGTGTAGCCGGAATTACATCGTAATCTCTTTGGAACAACGTGCCTCTCTAATTATGGTACAATCATATTTTTAGCTTCCCTGCATGAGTTCTATACTGCGTTTGTATGCTGACGATTATACTAATCATATCTTGGAGGAAATTAAGCTCAAATTAAAATTTTCCTTTACTGTAAATACTTAGTATACCAAAAATTATAAGTTAAAGTCGATCAACGAAAAAGCAAAGTACCTATTAAAGAATTGAGAGCCCGTTCAAAATGACAAATGCCTCTGGTTTCTAAGAAAAGTTACACATTGAAGCACTTGCAATAACCGTTTCTATTCTCATAAAGTCACACCTGCTTCTACGGAACTCATAAACATCATCTTTTTCCCTGTTTCCCCAACTTTGCAGATATATCGCGCAACTTACAGCGCCCTCTATGACATTTCTGATTTATCACTGTAAGTAATGAGCGCGCGTCGTCAACAGATGGCGTTACTGACTTGTATATTAGAAATCCTGCAGATTTATTGCATAGGGGTCGGCTACATGGCTAAATGGTTATTAAACAAGTGTTTATTGTTTTCTTTAAGTAGAATTGTGTGTTGATTGCTTTTAGGAGATTAGAATGTTATTCGAGTGCTACACTTTTTTTTACTCATGTAAACAAAAGTTACAAGGAAAGCACTCCGATTGTTTAGTATTAACATCGAGTTCACAGCGTGATGACATCATCATGCTATGAAGTCAATATTAATTCCAATGTTATGTGATATTTCAGTTAGTTACATACATAAATATCACAGACAGAGATACAGGTTCTTTGTAGAAAACACGTGCTGATTCTTACTATATATTAATAGGTGTTTAAAAACACTATGGATACAAAATATTATTTTTCCTGTAAGATATGATCAAATATTCTAATCCTGCCAGCTTCGCGGCACAACAGCAGGTAGATTACACTAATCTACACAACTTAATAGCCTGCGAGATAATTTCCAATAGGAATTTATAATTTCAGTACAAATTTCCTTTTTGAAATTTTTGTGCTCCATAAAGTAAGCATATTGCGAAATTCAAATTTTTGTTATTAATTTATTAAATTTTTTTTCAATAAGACAAAATTTGTACCGTTCCAAGCCGTCATTTCTACCTTTGCAATTTGTGGCAAATAAGGTATTCAAATAATAAATTGAATAGTTGCTTTCTACTTGCGGTCTTGGGAAAGTGAAACTTGATTGTTTTCAAACGTTTTACACGAATAATAATAAATAAAATAGCTGTAATAGTCTATAGTAATCACAACAAAATAGAGAGTAAAATAGCTTCTTATTTTTATTCCGCAAATAGTTGTCGTGCGAACCGCTTTGTCTTGCTTTAAAAAGAGCAGTTAGCACGTTTATATATAAACAATAAACTTCTTAATGTTTGTGAAAACGACGAAGTTATTCAAGAGACGACATTCAATATTACACAGAAAGTTATACAGGTAAAGTTTCCTGTTTTTATGCAGATACAGTATCACGTCTTAATCTCACGGGGGAGACAGGGATGTAATTAATTTTTGTTATATAAATACCTACACGTAGGGCTATCTAGCGGCCGTTAACCGAAACTCTTCATATTTTTTCCTTGGTTGTCCCGAATTTCGCTGCTTATTACAGAGGGTTCGATTTAGTTCCAGAGTACTATCACAGATGGCGCCCTTAAAAGTTATTCCAAAAACAAGCAGATGCCGCCACAATACACATTCTCGAAAGTTTACAACTCAAAAGAAAGTTTATAATGCATTAATATTTTACATTCGTAATAAAATCTTGAGGCCTTTCCGCGAAGGTGTGAAAATGATATTAGTTGTTTTTTTTTTGTCTAATCGTGGGAACGCGTGAGGTACCTACCAGCTAGCGTTTTATAGTTATAGTTTTACGATGCTGTGATGAGCGGGTTCTTTGTGGGCTTGTCTCTGATTGCGTCACAGCATGGCCGCTTGCAGGGCAGATGCACATTCACCATGCACTTTTTCCGATTAGATAACGGGCGATATTTAACGTATCTAGGCTTGTGAAATTGTGTGCGTTTGCGTTGAAAGTCAAATTCGGCGTAACTTTAGTCAATTCGTTTTTGTTCTTTATTAATGTGAACTTTAGTAAGCTTATACTAAATTCCGTAATTTTGTTTAGTTATAACTAAAATGGCCTTTTAAGTTGCGGGTGGTGGAGTGAAATTCAGAAATAGTAGTCAATGCCCTTTCCCTTGATCGACTTCTACAATCAACGCGGAATGAGAAGCAGTTGGCCCTTTTATATTTTTCCTGTTTGCCTCCCAGACCAGTATGGAATAAAACATTAATGATTACAATAAAAAATACACATCATTCACAACGGGTGCGTTGTGAATGGTGCAGTCTAGCTTCTAAGAAAGCTAAATATATTCCATTCATAAAGCTTTTGATCAATGGCAGCTTTACTACCGCGAGTGAGCTTTAAGCTCAGTCGTCAACAATAAAACTGAGTCATCTGGACGTATTGTTTGGACTTTCAAGTCATTGACTAAAGCTACTAATCTAATTACATCTCTCTTTCTCTCTCTCGGGTGCATTCGGGGCTACGGTGCCGCGAATCCCGGCAAAAGTTGACTGTGGATTTGTTTGTGTGTGCAAAATTCAAACTGCCAACATCCTTGCCTACTACTAATATTTACTAATAAATATTATAAGGAACACATATAATTTCTCCAAGATATAAAAAGACGAAATTAAACTGACAGCACTGCAGGAGTTACGCTACGTCCAAATTGCAGAAGAATCGCGAACGACAGACAGCACAGACAGACAGGTTAAACGTGTGGTAATGCTGTGTGACCTTTTGACAGGGTTCAATTCCTAGTCAACCTCAGACATTCTCAACCTAAATTAGCTGATCACACATAAGAATTGTAAATATCGATATAGGTTAAGATTTTTCATTTCACGTCATCACCATATCGAGTGTGTTATTGCTAACACTGGTATCAGATTTTATTCAAGTCGCCTAAAGGCATCATGACGTTTTAGACAACCTACGCCCCGCCATCTAATGGCAGGTAGTCGGATACACTAGTCGCTAGTTCATGGGATTGTTCATTTAGTTCACTTTCACTAGTGACTATAGTGAACTAAGTGAACAATCCCATGAACTATGATCATGAACTAGTAATACCAGCTGTCGAATTACCTTTTTCTGACATTACAAAAAGTGAATCGATTGCGGGCAATAAAACCAATTGAAAGCACAAAAAGCTGGCTCGTGTCCCAGCTTTAAAAAAATCGTATTCAAATAAGGGAGGTTGCCACGCCACCTGCCGGCGGGCGCGCGTCCGGTACAGCCTGAAAGGGACTGAGTCCAGTAGGGGGAAATAGTCCATCGAAGGTTATGATCGTATACCGATAAAGCACATGAAAAATATCAATTATTTTTTTTTACTATCTGTGCTACATATTAGAATCATGCCCAGCCCACTTGAGCTCCGTTGCGTCGACACAGCACGATGTAGCTTCGTTGCTTCCTGTAGGTTTTGTTTTGAATCTCCATACAATTTCTTCGTTGTCTGTCGACGTACGTCAAAACGACGGAGCGCGACTGTGCAACGTGGTGTTAGTCTCTAATCAATCTCTAAAATGTGTGGTAGTTTCACCGCAGGATTAGTACATTCCTGGACTTTCCTTGCGGTACTAAAATGCTCACGTACAAACAGCGCAATGCACCTTCATTCGCGTCGGTATGGCCCGTGTTCGGCGATTAGTAACCTAATCTTAAACATTAGTGGTAGTAACTAACAATATAAGAATTTGTTGGTCTCTGGAATTGTTCAAGGGTGAAATTCACGAGCGATTTGAACGCCACCGCGGGCTATCATTAGTGTTTTTTAAATTGTATCATACACAATAATCAATTTAATTATCCTTTTTTATAAATAAGTAAAGTACTGGTACATGGTTAATTTTATAAATGTTCAATTTAAAAAATGATTCTTTATTTAAAAAAAATATATGCGACTCTAATGAAACGCTACACGCCGCATTCAAACGGTCGTGAAATTCACCCTCGGCCATTCGGCGTGTATTCTAAACGTTAGCGGCGCGCTGGTTAAAGTCTACGTCAAAGTTGACTAGTACAACCCATCCAAATATAAGAAAAATAAGTGCAAGTATTTTTTTTAATACGATACTCGAAATTATCATCGACGTTTTTCGTTGCATATTACTTAAATCGATCACAAGAGGCATGAGAGCAAGACGCCAAAATTAAGTTCACCCGACATGCAAAATTGCCTTTTAACTTAGTTCATAAGCTTATTTAAGCTTTCAAAGCAGCCGCTTCCAATTACGGCCCATTCAGGTAAGTAGAGCAAAGTTCTCCCAAAAAAGCTTTGTTGTCTTGTTTCGTTATTGAAATATACGATATTGTTGATAATTAGGAAGGTACACGAGCCTTTAAAGGCTTTATATATTAGCTAAGAATGCTCGTTAATATTGGCTATGTTCAAATTCAACGCATGTATTCAGAAATTAGGTCTAATTTCTGAATACATGCGTTCACAATCATTTTACAACGTCAAAATTTAAACAATTTTGTAAAAACGAAATGTACTTTTCAAGAAGCTACAAAGTACAGGCATTTCGGAACGATGACTGTTCTCGATTGCGAGTTGATGTTGGTTCTGTTAAATTAGTTCAATGATTTTAAAAATGCTTCTCTATATACAGTGACCAATTCATGAGGAAGAGAATGTTGGAGAAGAATTCAATAAGATACACCATCTATACAATAATAACCACCATTTATACATTGCATATAATGTAGGTACATTATACTTAATTTTGATCACATCTAAAAAATACAGTTTGAACACACTTTGACCGAAATAATTTTATTTTATTAATATAACTCCATTTTTTTAATAGTCGTCTAAAAATTAGTCTATCGTTGAACGGTGATGCACAAATGATACGCGATCAGAAAGCGTTTAAAATATTATAAAACAATTTAGTCATATGCCTATGCGAATAGCTGCGCAACGAGTGACGAACAAATTTCACCGCGACAGATGTCCTGCGCGGGCGCAGCGCGCGCTTCAGGGTTGTCATCTGCAAGTTACTTTTCTTTAATCTTGGAACTTAGGTACTATAATCTTTATTTCAAGTAATCTTAATATTATTATTTTTTTTAAATTGCTATAATAGATATTGGTATGATTGATCAATTAAAAATCAAGTATATTTTAAAATTCCTTTTTTCACAAGTTTTAAATAATACAATTATAAAATAAAATCTATTATTTGTATAATCCGATGCATAATATATACTTAAGACTTCCAATAGTATTATTTTTTCTTTCTCCATGTCGTTAGCTACATTTCAATCAAATCGGTTAAATAATAAATATATAAATATATATATATATATATATTAGGACAAATCACACAGATTGAGCTAGCCCCAAAGTAAGTTCGAGACTTGTGTTATGGGATACTAACTCAACGATACTATATTTTATAACAAATACATATATAGATAAACATCCAAGACCCGGGCCAATCAGAAAAAGATCATTTTCCATCATGACCCGACCGGGGATCGAACCCGGGACCTCTCGGTTCAGTGGCAAGAACCTTACCACTGCGCCACCGAGGTCGTCAAAATTTTGTAGATACACAAGTAAGATATTTAAATCCAATCATAAACAAATATCAAAAGACACATACATAATATGCAGTTATAAACAAAAACAAAAATATTTACTAATTTTCAGAATTCGGATATCACCCGAGCGTGCTCGGAATTAGCTATCTGACTGGCTAAATTCTTAATTTCAATTTATAATATTAGCTAAACTTTTTTTTGCCAGCCCTGCTAATACCATACTCTATTTAGCCTCAAAATGAGTCGCGCTTTTTGCCTCGAGGAGTTTTTATCGCCGCCTCCTAATATTATGCTTATGTTTCATTTTTTCAGTCACTTATCTGTTGGGTGTTTGATGAGTAAAGAAAAAATATTTTTTCCACCAAGGCATATGTCGGGGCGCGTGCTACCACCACATTGCGTTGATTTTTTTTTCGCATCCGATTCGAAATTTAAATATGGCGCATGTGTGCGACGTGGATTTTTTTCCCCCGTTTTTGTAAAGACGTCGGCTCCACAAAGCCGCGCATTGTCTTTTTGAGATAATTTGTGTGGAAATATTGATATAACAACAAGGAAGATACGCTTTTACATTTCTTCTTAGTAATATTTTTATACATTATTAAAAAATAATCACCCCTATATTCTTTCTGGATACTTTTGGTTAATGTTAGAACTATGGAAATATAGCAGGACAAAGTTTCACCTGTTTTATCAAATGTAATATCAGAACTTTTTTTCCATAGAGTTAGAAGTATGAGTATTGATCAGTACCAAGGATGATACTTCTGACACAGTTTTACGTGGTACAAGCGACGCAGGGTAGTGTCGTTTATGTCAGAGAGTCAGATGTACCATTACCATTACATAAGTACAATTTTCTACTCCACATAATGTTCTAAAAACCTGTGACCATTATACATAGCACCAGGCAGGAAATTATAAAAATATTGCGGATTTGTTTTTCCGTTCTTATTTCTATCCTTTACACTCTCTTATTCTTACTAAGTACTACGCCATTTTACATATAATTACATCGATCATCAAAATTTTGTAATCAAATCTACAAACAACTGAAATACAATGTAATGCGTTTTCATTACATACAAACGCTTCCACACACGGCCGCCGCACCCGCTCTGGGTGCCCACATTTTTTGCCCAGCTTTTTGTCTGTCCGTCTGTCACGTCCACAAACAAACTGCGACTGCCGTTTACAGTATATTTATGCCTTATAACGAAGGGAGATTATTTTTAAACACTTTCTTAAAAATACGTAATTAATGTGCCTTGGGATTAGCACGCACTAATTCAGATTTTTTATTATCTAACCCTTTGAAGTGTTATTTTATGGTGTTAAGATTGTTTATGGTTGATTTGGAGTGAGGTAGTAATTAATTGGTGATGATTCTTAGCTTTATTTCTAGCAATTTGGTTTATTGTAATCCATTATAAACCATTTTAATATTATGGCATATATATATATGGATAGGATTGAAAACCAGCTACTTTACGAACAGCCAGATTGTTGTAACGATACGTTTACAAAGAAAAAGTCGTAAATTTAATTTCGAAATTTCATGAAAACGATTCAATTATTGAAAAAAATATATTAAAATTATTAAAATTTATTAATTATTAATTTATCAAATCTTGAATATTTCCTAACTTTCGCACGCTCTCTAATTCGATGACGCAATTCTTCTATCTAATACCATGTTTTTAATTTAGCGAGACATTATGCGACGACTCATTCGATCATATATTACAAAATATGCTCACATGATTGGCATCGACGATAAATAATCGTAGCGAATCTGCCGTGCCCATATCAGCGAGGTCGGGAGTCTCGCCCACCCATCCAAGACCTGACAACGACCTTAGTTATTGTTTAATTTTGTCATACAAAATGATCTAGAAAATCACAATCTCTCCTGCTTTCGACTTAACCATGAGACCACATGTGTTTAATCAGATAGTTGAAAATAAATGCGTCAGCTTTTAGCGGTAATCATTATAGAGGTCAATAGCGCAATGGCGGATAAGCCACTGTCGTAATTGCGGAGGCAAATACTCCAGCAGTGGGGACATCAAAACATGTGATCATCATCGCCCTTTACAAACCACCCAATTATCAGCATCAGAAAATTTGACTTCAATCTAGCCTGATGGGAAGCATACTAAAATTGTTTATTTCAGACAAACAGTCCATATTATCATTGACTGTGCGAGCGAGATCTACAATTCTACTTTGGGCAAATATACACTTTTGTATGTATGTGTGTTTGTAACGCGATAACTTTCGAACCGTTGGTCCGATTTTGATGAAATTTAAAAGGTATGTAGGATCTGCCAATAGAATTTTAAGTTCGTGGAGCAATAAAATCGGTTAAGCCGTTTTTGAAGTACAGTACAGAAATACAATTCACAGTTTTGTAAAAATTTAATGTGTTCGCGAGGTCAAGTTCACGCCGTACAACTAGTTTATAAATACATTCTCTTAAAATTAAACTTATCTTAAATTGACAATTTTATGTGGAGGCTAGCATACCTTTTTACATACTTCTACATCCATCCACTCATGAGTTCGCTTCTGGACTCCATTGCTCAAATAATGTATCCATCAAGCAGAGCACTATACTGTCCACTTGACCGTGACATTGGGTTCACTGTCCTCTCAGACTTCATAACGTCATAACTGGATGTCGGAACTTGGCAAGCATCCCTTGAATCTTGGGGTTATGGCCGTTGTACTGCTCTCATCCCTTGTAAATCACCCTGAAGTGTCTAGGCGGCATTTCTGCCAATTAGTGATACGACAGAGATGAGACACAAACTTGATATCCCCTTATTTTTCTATTGCTTTCATCTGTTGTTTTTTTTTTTATAAAAAAACTAGTGACCTGTCCCTGCTTCGCTCAGGTAAAACCATATTAAATTATACACCTAAAATTTCCTCAAAAACCACACTATCTATTAGTGAAAACCGTGCAAAAGTCCGTCCGGTAGTTTTTGAGTTCATACAGACAGACGCGAAACGGACACTTCGTATAATATGCGAGGATTATAAATAGGAATTACTTTTTATTATTTTTGCAACGAAACAAAAACCACTACTATTATTTTGATGAAATTTGGCTCCAGTGTTCCTAGTATTTGTTTGTAACAGTGTTTAATAGCTCCTTTTGTTCATCTCCTAGCTCCTTTTGTTCATCTCCTAGCTCCTTTTGTTCATCTCCTAGCTCCTTTTGTTCATTTTAATCATTTACTAAGCTTTTTACTGCAGTTCCCCTTTTCATAATTATGTCAATATAAGTCCACCACTTTTATGTTCGATAAAGTAAAAAATATATATTGGCACTATTTATCGATACTTGCCCCATCACTAAATAAGTTGCAGTCACGAGTGTTGACGACCGCTCTATGGGTAGAGAGACCATAAACTGTAAGGTTTATGATCAACGCTTCATGACGCAACCCTCAATCTTTGAAGGAAACTCGGAAAGAATTCTTGTAGACTATAATCAGTAACAATCAGACTATTTTTCAGGCTATGTCAAAAGGGATACAAATTCAATTGAATAAAAATAAAATAATGAATATATTTGAAATATAAAATTGAGGAAGGGATTTCTAAAAACAAATATGTAAACAATAGGTACCCAAGCATAGGTCAATTATTTCATAAAGTCAGAAAATTGATTCTGATCTTTAAAATTTGAAACATTTGTAATAATGCAGCTGCGGCGTTAGACACGCTCGTAGGAACGACCCATTTTCTTCGTGGGAAGAAAACATATATTGCGACATCAGACTTGTCAATCTGTATTTCCTGTCAAACTCGCGACCAACCCTAACGCCTTTACATCCTCCTCAACAGAGTCATGTCTCTCTCTTAATATCCTCTCGTATATTCCTGGTTTCATTCGCAGCTGTGACGTCCGAGGCCTGGGCCGCGTATTGAAGAACCTTTAATTTTTTTAAGAATCGGCTGCCTGCCTAACGTCAAACCTAAATGTGTAACATATATAGAACGAAGTATCTATTTGTATATAAGGCTCATATTTTATGATATTACTACTGGGCATTTATCATAGTCGTTACAGGCTAGGGGTGGAGTGGATGGGATGACTTGACTCAATATATTTCCGCAAAGCTTTTGTGTCTAATATTTCCTATTTTTTTCAGGACATGCTCCAATTCGTTCGATCGTTTCAGAAATGATGTGTTTGTATATTTTAGCAAATATTTTTTTGTTGTTATTGCTGGTTTTAGAAGAATAAAAAGCTGAGGTGCATAAGTAAATTTTGACGTTAACTATAACCGCAGAAAAACGTAAAGTACGCCATATTATCTAAACGGTGGAGACGAGGCGCGCGGGTTAAAATCAACATCAAAGTTGACTGGTGCCACCGCTATGAGCTAGTAAAAATGGCCATTCCAATAACACTGTGCTCTAAATTATGTTTCCTTCAATATTCGCTGGCTATTTATTGTTTTTTTCGCGTAATTTTCCCACGAGAACTTGTCCCGGGATGAAAGGTAGCCTACGTCCTTCACGATAACAACTCGATAAAGCATATAGAGATAACATTTTAATTTATAAAATTAGGATTCTTAATCAAGCAAACCCGCGGGCTTTGCTAGGCTAACCACCAAGGCCCCGTAAGGCCGCCCTAACTTAGCAACGTCTAATTATACCGCACTAAATATACCGACGTCTGCTAAATGCAGCCAATTATTTCTGTGAGTCTAGACTGAGATTGTCTGCATTACGTCTGCATCCTGTGCGGGGAGGACAAATACTTATTTTTGAATATAGCCAAATTAACCGATTAATAACTAATTACACAAACATCATTGAATTAAAAATAAAATTTCCTTCTTTTAGACAAAAGTCTAGATCATACAGACTCGTATTCTTCACCCGGCATTTGCACGTCTTTTCAGCCTTCATATTTTAATCTGTAAGAAGCGATTTACATATACGACTTATTAAATAAGACAACAAAAGCACTTTTGAACTTCATTATACGAGTAGTTTAGATTTTTTGACATAGTCTAGGAAGATCAGCGTGTCAATGAAGAAAAAAAAAACATTGTAAGAAACAATAATGGTAAGCCGATCTGGCATGATAGGGACCAACACTGTTCAAATGAGTTTCTTTCGGCAGTGGTCGTTCCGAAATGCCAGTAGTTTGTAGCTTGTGAGAAATAACTATAAATATAAAGATTGACGGGAAAAAGTGCCTGTGAAGGTCTAATTTCTGAATAAATGATTTGAATTTGAATTTGAATTTGAATGGTCTGGTTATTACAATGTCGAAGCGTGGCGGAGGGAAAATAGTAAGGAGGACGACAGAGAAAACAAGTGGATTTTCAAATAGGCCAAAAAAAACGCAGTTTTAACGTGGTACGAATAAATTGTGGTCTACAATTAAAAATTCCAAATATAGGCCCTCAAAAGCGTACCCAATTGAATCCTGAAAAACTATACTGTCTTTTTCAGCCAGTCGCGTAAACGTCTACAATGTTGCGTTTGACAGCGATACATGTGTCGGTGTCATTGTAATGGACCGAGTGAATTTATTGGCTGGAGAAGTGATTTGTGAGCTCACGCCAATCTCTTTTATGCACGAGAGAATACTCCTGAATCATCATACCATTGTCAACTTAAAAATATTTAAGTAAATAATTGAGTACATTGACATGTTTCATATTACCTTTTTTATCTAATACTACTATATAAATCATTCGTATTGTTTTTGATTTTGAATAATTTAAAAAAAAAAGTTTAGTACTAATTATGAAATATAATTATTTTCAAAGAGAAATTAACATATGCAATTATATTCGGGGAACGTTACAGTAAACGCGTGATAGGGAAACAAATATCAATCCCATCCATATATATTATAAAACAAAGTTCTCTGCCGCATCTGTCTGTTCGCGATAAACTCAAAAACTACTGTACGAATTTTTATGCGTTTTCATCAATAGATAAAGTTGTCTATTGATGAAAACCTGAGGAATGTTTGAGGAATCCTGAGGAAGGTTTAGGTGTACTTATATTTTATTTTGTAATTACCCGAGCGAAGCCGGGACGGGCCGCTAGTTGTAAAACTATTACTAAATTATTAAAAAACTATTATTAAAAAATTATTACTAACATTTACGAGTAAATGTTAGTAATAATGAACGTTATTCCTATGTCAACAAACTTTATAAAAACAAAATGAATATAAAGAAACATATTTTAATCATTCACACAGATCTCAACGATTGTTTAAGCAGACTTTCTAACTGAATAATATAAAAACAAATGACATTTTAATTCGTATCGCAACAACTGCACACCTCTTCCTGTCTTTGACCTTTCGAGGCAGTTTGCGGAATTAAATACTATTTGATTGTGGGAATCGTATTATCTGATGCAAACAGTCGTTTAAATAAATAACAAATGTCATACGTTTGTGAATTAATTTATGTCCACGTGGTAAGGCGCGTGCGCACTATGCGACTGATTTAAATGTGTTGTGGTTTTTAGCAAAGCTTTTAGGTATCACCTGTTTTCGTGTCTGTTATCAATTCTTTCAGGCAATCTTACTTTTAGCCCGTTCTCTGAAGGATCAATTCTCATAAGCATTTTATATCTTTCCTGATTAAAATCGAGGGAAAATGTTAAGTATTATCATAAATAACTTGCAACCAGGCTGCAGCAACTTCTAGGTAATGATAACTACGACACCAGTCTGGACAACCCTTCGAAGCTGAGGGACGTTTCATTGGACTAGATTGTGTTTTTGACTAATTAAAAAAAATATCGAAAAACGCAACACATTAACTTCCTAATTTGAAGCCAAACGCGAATGCGTTCATCGGGTATGATCGAGAAATCCGTCGAAATTCCGTCCCGCGGCGCTCGCTATATAAAATCGCTAAATAGTACTAGGTACAGACGCGGCTTTTAACGCTGGACGCGCAAATAAACCGCGACACAGCCCCCCACAAACTTCCACAGAGCTTATAAACTCAGATGATGGACGAAACTCTTCTTGTATGTCCATATTCTTGTATCATACGTCGTAAAGTATGTCGTGTTCATTCAAATGGTCAAACTGGCGGCGGAGGCGTGGGCCGGGTTGAGATTGAGCTTCGCGATGGCTGACCCATGCGTTTCTTTAGTGATATCACCTAGATAACAGTATGAAAGACAAGAGATGATGAATAGGAGAGATCATTTTCAACTATTAGACACTCAATTATTAGATATATATTTTTAAACTATATTCCACAAAATTGCAATTGTGAAGTGTGAATGGATTTAACGCCAACTGGCATACTCTTCCAACCATTACGGCCAAACTTTAGGTCAATTTAAAAAGATTTCAAAAGAAATGTATGTATTCACCTCTAGCCACTCTCAATCCTTCACCAACAGATCAAAGCGTAGTCTCGACGGGATGCGCAGACGACGTCTCGACGCATCCCCCCTCCGCTCCTCTCTCAGTACCTCACCCTCGCTCACGCGCCATGGCGCCTCACTGCAAAAATATGCACTGCATAATCTAGGGTTGCTAAGTTTGATAAAAACGAATATAGAATTTGAAATCATTAAATTGATTTTCAATATTCTTTTTTTTTTTGCTTTGCACCCGTCATCTCCGAGATAACGGTAATAAACAAAGAATTGGTCTATTAATTTAAGCCAATGGCAACCCTATTCGCAAACTGAATGGATCAGCCGATCGCATACGTTCTGATAAATTTATGTGCATGCAAATGAAAGGAAAGGGAATGATTTTATTATGATTAGGTTAGTGATTGCACTGTAGACTGTAGTATTGCAAAATAACTAGCCTGTTCTTAACTTTTATATAGTTCTTTTTACTATTTTGTGGATTGGGTATTAAAATCATACAAGTTTTGATTGGATTTAATTTTTTTAGCATGTATTTTTGACAAAATTTTCTAGTGTTACAGTGTATACGTACTCAATTGCTACATTAATTTGGCTGGTACGAATTACTACTGGTATTTTAGGACATGCCTTTCATCCAAACAATCGCAACATTTTCACGTGGGCGTATTAAAAAAGGGTAAAAGTTATTAGATATCGTAAGTTATTAATTTTCATACAATCAACAGAGTACATTTCACCAAAAATAGTTCTTTTATACCCAATTGAATGAAGAAAATTAATGATAATTCAGTAAATGGCACTCCGCTGACAATGTCAAGCGTCAACCACGACCGTCTCTTCCCACCCTGGAAGCACAATGGGAATGGCGCTGTCATTCATGAGTTTTATTATAATATTTTCTGAATTGTCATTCATGAGGTTATTTGAGAACGAACAAGTGTAAGTTTGTTTATTCGTCTACTTATTTTCATATTTGATAGTTCTGCCAAATATCGTTACACTGTGGTTGAAGATTGTTTGCGCTATTGCTTACGTTACAGCAAGCACTTTTTTTTACTAAACCCAAGTAAATAACTGTATGTGGCACGTCTCCTAGTATTTATATTTAGTATTTTTTTAATTCTATAAATGACTACATCAAATATTTTTAATTTTACATACTTAGGACAGAGTTGTACTCCTAATCATTGATTTCGTATGCTCTAGTCGGTGGAGCTACATTTCTGTTCCTAGATCATATCAGATATTGATTGATCATAATAATCATAGGTCTTCAATTGTTTAATTTACAAATAACAAAAACCACTCTATCAAAACAACCCATGGTGAAAAAAAATCACAATTTAATCATCCTATTATCGAACACCGATAACTACATATTGTCACGTAAATGATTTATCTTGATAAAAAATTTAAATACCTTTTTATTTTACTAGAAAGTGAAGTAAGCTGCTGAACCTAGTGCTTTCCCGTGACCTCTGACATTTGGTTCCATCGTGCAGTCGGTCCGGCGGCACACACAGACAAACTTAGACATACTTCACCTACGCATAAACTTACTTCACAGCCAATGAACTTGCGCTGCAACTTATGAGAGGTAGCGATTTGTTCCTCTTCTACTTTTTGAAAGTTTTGTAATCACTCTCTAGATTGTAGCATTTTTGATTAGTCGAGTTGTATATTCCATCCATGGAATTAGTAGGTACGAAGTACTTACTAAATCCATGATTCCATTGTTTAATTTGACGTGAAAAAATATAATGTGTTAAACGTCAACTTCAAAATGTAATGTGATTTTGATAGTGTAATTTAACGTTGAAATATTTAGGCATGTATTATATTACATCCCGGCATCGTAAACGCAGTCTCTGTATAAATATATACATATACTACTCTTTACACAGTATGTATTTGAAGATCTTCTTCATCCACTTGTCATTTCGATTTATTTGGGATTGTCGGTATCATAGGTCGGTATCATATTTAAGGATTCTAGATTTTTTTAGTAGACGATGATAAAGTAAACTAACATTGCAATCTTATACACATTTTTAAGTAATACAAAAGAAAAAAAAATCATATTCGCAATAAATACAACGTACAAATTAGTGTTAAAGAAAGATTAAAGCTACCTGTTTTACTGAACTGTCAAAAATGAGATAATAAATGAATGAAGGGCATGATATTTACCAAATAACACTAGCCCAAAAAAAAACTATTTTTTATTTTTGCGCTTGTCCCTTGCACCACAACTGCAAGTTATTTTAGCGCAGACACAAAAGAGTTAACAGCGCGTTTTTAAGGAAATCGCGAACATATGAAAACTGCGTAGGCTGTAATCGCTCAGCTAATTTAATTGCGAACTATCGGGGCGCGTGCGTGGAGAATGACAGACGGAGCGTTTTCGTTAGCGTCCCAAGTTCGATGACCAGTGTCGTGACGGAGTGACGTGGCTGGAAAATCCCTCTTAGAGCCATGCCCCATTGTTCAGTCGCGCTCTGACGACAGATAACGTAGATTTTGCATGAAGTATCGCCTATAAATTTAGAATGTCAGTTCCACCACCAGTAAAAAAAATACAACAAATTTTTAGGTGATGTCCTAAAATTTTGTTTTTTTTTTTTAAATCATCGATGTGATAAGCGGGATTATATTAAGCAGGCATGCAGGTCTTAATTTTTCTAGCGTGTGTGTATAAACACACATTTTACACATCTAAAACTAACAAAAATCATAATATTATGAAGAAAAAAAAAAAAGAAAATCAAAAATTTACGAAAATTGGAGTTGGAATTAATTTACCTGCTTTTAATTGAACACATTAGTTCTATTTTACACGCTTCCAAGTCTTTACTCAAACACAAAAGTTATTAGCCCTAGGGCTACTGCATAAACTTCTGGCCGAAAAAATCATAACCTACAACAACAAAACAATAAATGCTAAGTGGAGCTTGAAATTCGTCGTCGTCGAGACGCGTGCGCAGAATACAGACGCATCTGCTACGAAACCTGACACGCTGCTTACCGTATGAATTATACTACTTCCGAAAAAAATATCCGAACACACTCCATACTAATATACACCTTATCTTCTCCTGGAAATGGAATATAACTTAATTTTTGATCTATGCAATTTTTATTAAGGATTGTCAATTCAATTTGAATTATAATATGATTGATATAAAGTTGAAATTTTGAATTCATATGAAGATCGATGAGCAAGTCATCTGCTTAAAGACATGTGTATATTTCGCCAAGGCGCGCCAGATGCCGCACTTTGAGATGTCGTATGAAGTTTGGGTTTTTATTTACAAGTCGCAATGTGTAGCGGTTTATCTGATGTTGAAAAAAATATTATTGTCCCGGTTGCAAACTTCATAAATGATTTGAGAAGCGGAAGGAATTCAATATGTTTGTATTATTGCTCAGTTCTGAGGAGTTTTTTGTTATGTGTTTGACCTATTTGATGAAAATTATATTCAAGTAGGTTTTTTCATATATATATATATTGGCCGGGTCACGTGTGCAACCAGAGCGATGGACCATTGAGATCACCATAGCTATTTTAATGTCCCACTGGTGGGTCATTTGGATGTAGAATGAAAAATAATTGGCCATGACATCATCCAGAATGTATATTATTTTTTGTTGCGCCAAGTTGTAATACATATTAATTATAAATATATAATACATATTAATTATTAAAAGAATAATTGCCAAAAGTAAAAAAATAAAAACAAAACATTAAATAAAAATTGTGGTACAAACAAGAAACATACACATTTTAATATACACTTAAATAAGCAGAGTTGTCACAAATGATATGTCATTCATCTGTTCATTACTGAACCTAATCTAGAATAAGGAATAGTAATTATTACGTGTCCCGTTGTACAGCTTCTCTGGTATAGCACGCATGCAGTCGCGTGGCGCTGTCGCCACCCGGCGGCAGATGCGGGACAGCTGTCGTGCAGGTCCTAGACAAGTATACTACGGGACTTGAGGTTGTAATGTACCCATTTGTCTCCTGAACCCGTTAGCTGATCTCTCTCTATCATTCTCGCGTGGTCCCGGTTGTGTTTACGACTGTGATGTCCTGAAGCTCAGGGTCCGCGTGAGAAATATACCTTTAAATAAAATGCGAAAAAAAGATTTTACTTTCGTCCGAAGAACCTACACAATTAGAATTTATTTTCAATATTCAGTCCAATACAACGGGATTTATAGAATGTAAGTAAGAACTATTTAGTTAATGAAATGAGTTAGTTGTTAGGGCATTTCGTACAAGATTTCGAAGAAAATATATTAGGACAAACCACACAGATTGAGCTAGCCCCAAAGTAAGTTCGAGACTTGTGTTATGGAATACTAACTCAACGGTACTATATTTTATAACAAATTCGTATATAGATAAACATCCAAGACCCGGGCCAATCAGAAAAAGATTGTTTTCCATCATGACCCGACCGGGGATCAAACCCGGGACCTCTCGGTTCAGTGGCAATAACTTTACCACTGCGCTACCGAGGTCGTCAAATGTTTCATAGAAAGGGGTCAAAACGAAGATCAAGACAGACATCAACTGTCGACAAGGACAATGTTTTTAAAAATTAAAAAGGTTTTGCCGAATGTTCGGAGCAGAGTTCTCTGAAATACTGTTCTGCTCGTATTTATATTACTTAGTGGTTACATTTAAATAAATACTTTCAAACAAATCATGTGCAGCAATGTCACGAATGTCTCCTTCTTTTTAGTTAAAAGAAATAGTTATTTGTATCGATGTAACACACGACTGAACACTTTTTACAATGATAATGGAATAGTTATGCCGCTTGCCAGTTACAAATGAAACAATTCTAAAATCCAGACTTGTTTTTGCTGTAAGATGCGTGAAGCTATGCGTCAGTCAGCTCGCGTGCCAACAATCCCTGTTACATAATGCGGAATTATGAATGAATAATAATGAATCGAAAGAGATTCTCAAATAACAGCCCGCAGAGATCCAGGCAATTCCCTAACGACTTGATTGCGATCACCACGGAATATTGTTTTGGCGATTTTCGGAAGTAAAATCAACGCTAAATCATCATTCACATCCATATGAAATGTGCTTGAAGGTATAGAAAAGTTCTATGAGTGTCAATTTGTTCTTCATAACACCATCAAATAAATACGGATTCGATTTTATCAAATCGATAGCCAATCAAAGCAATCGAGAGAGAACACCACACAAAGTTGCGCCTGGGCTTGGGTTATTGCGACAAACAGACATTTTGGTAATTAATTTCAAGTTCAGAGTCTGACAATATATATTATATATTAAGCACATAGACATAATAACGCATGTACACCGTCTCTTCACGCTAAGAAGAAGAATGCAAACAGAATTTTTTACAAGTCTTAAGACCCATTATCACTATTAAAATGTACATAAAACATTTTTGTTGTTCAGATAGTCGGTTCGGGTAATTTCCCATCTCGAAAACATGTAAAATTGCACATTACCTTGTATTTGTAGCGAATTAAATTAATAACAGTGCGAATGATAAAAAGATGATATTTCGCGTGCCTCCATGGCAGATGCAGTTGAAGCTGCAACACCGTACAATTACTGCTCTCCGGGGCGTAGCCGAACGCACGCGCCTGTTCTATTTTTGAATTTTGACATTTTGCGGTCCGCCATTTTGTTTTTTCCTTTTTTGTTTTCAGCCAGTTTAAGACTATGTTATTGGGAGAACATCGGCAGTTGTGGACTAGGTAGCTTATTACATTTTAATAAATATCATTGGAGCATTCATTTATTCTTTAAAATTGTGGGTGGGTATTTTTTAAACGGTATTTTTGTATAAAAATTTTCTTTCGATCCGGAACGTCTTTGTTTTTTGCTGATAGAGGTACCATTTAGTAAAAAGTTAATAATAAATAAATATTAAACCTTAGTGCATGCCAAAATATGTACAAACGAATACTTATTTACTATCAATATAATCAATTTCACCGAATTTTTAATTCATTCAAAACATTGTTATTAAATGAATAGAATTATTAAACACAAACTCATAAACTGAACACTTACCATGAAATATTAACTCAAATCGACCGCAAAACACGGCAAAACGGGTTCAGTCTAGCAAAAAATTATTTAAGCCTAAAATGGCGCGCATTTTACACTAAAGCAACCGCAGCCGCCGACGGTACTTACTTAAATAAAAAAAAAAAACTACGCACGTGTATTTCCCAAACCGCATTTAGGGGTCGCGATTTCTGAACGTAAAAAAAATATTTAAGAAGTCAATGCCCCCGAACGCCATCTGGTGTGCGCGAGCGCAGTTTGGACTTAGTAGAAAAAAGCCTTCGTTTATTAATGCACCCCGTAGCAACGAAAAATGAACGTCTTTGCGTCTCTCATTATCTTCACATCGATTTTACGCCTTATTGAAATGGATTAAAGATTACGTATGATGGCAAAGAAAGAATTTTTAATTTGGTAACTTTTGAGGGGTAGCTGTTTAAAAATTAAGGTTTTTGCTGACGAATTTCCGTTTCGTATTCTTAAGTTCATGGCATAGAATTCAAAATGGTATGATAACAATGTAGAAGTTTAATGTAATGTGGAGATCAAATTTAGATTTGAATAATATACTGCCGCCTGGTTGTTAAATAACCGTGTAATATCGATTGTAATAAATTAATAATTAATATGTGTTGGAGATAACAAACTTAAATAAATATAGGGCGTGAAATTGTTACACAAAGTGGCCACAATGATAAAAAGAATATAAAATTGGGTGTTAGAAAAACCGAATACATCCAGCATATGAAATGAGAAAAACATGCATCGATAACAACAAATGTTATCGGGCACTGAATTCGAAAAACAATTACGCAAATTAGTCTGTAAATGCAGAATGGATTGGATTCAGCGGATAGATGATGATGCAAAAAGATCTGTAGATATAGATCTCAAAGAACAATTTTATTCAATCACTGAATCAAACCATTATGACAATACAGGTTAACCTGCTTTAGGAAAAGTCATCATAGCCGCAGACAAGCCCAAATAAAATACAAAAATCATTGAACTCCGTCACTGAATAACATTTGTAAGTAGACCTTACAGAATCGCTCACGGCATGTGGCGTGCCACAGTTCTCGTTTGTCATAGATTCGATCTTGGTGACGTGACGGCCTAAATTTCTGTTAGAATAAATCTAGATTTTAAACATTTAAAAAGCAAACTCGTAAATTTTGCGGCGGAAAGATTAATGGAGACATAATTTAAGGTTAAAGCTGGTTTGAATAAGCTAATTGATGGTGAAGTTTGTAATAGCAAGCTAAATATCTAGTAATTAAACGTTGTCAACCTTATTTTATGTCACAATCGTGGTAAATTTGATAATAATATCGCTCGAATATTCTAAAACATGACCCATGAGAGATTGCATGATATTTTATTGTTTCCTATTCTACTTACCTTTAAAATGTAGGCATAGAAACAGGAAGCTACTTATAGACTTAAGCCTATGGAACTTGTGACTTAAGTCTAACGCCTTAAGTCTAACTACCTATCTAATTACATAAAACTCGAAAAGAAAAAGAAGTTCGATTTTATACGAAAACAATACATACTCTTTATTTATTTAAAAGTAGCAATAACCTCTATAAACCTCAGCCACATTTTACTGCAGTCTGCAATTAATATAATATGTTTGTTTCAATTTATACTAGTAAACGTTTGGGCTCAATTAAACGTATTTTAAAGTGTATCTCCAAATCTGACAATTCGAGCAAGTACAGTAAAAACACGGGTCACGACAACGATGACAGTCGATCGATCCGCGGACCTCACGCGAGCATTCCGAGCCACCATGCCTGATCCTAATCTAGGAGACTTTTACAAATTTGTAACACTCGCCGATTCAATTAACTGGAAATTTGTAAATTACGAGGGCCGTGAATTGATTTTATGCTTTTATTTGTCTATATTTATGCCAGCAAGTCTTTCTGGATGAACTATGCAGTTTCCGTATTAATTGACAACTAATAGGTAAATACGATAATACGATAATAGATAAAACGATTCCCTTGCGCAATTGTAATAATATTATTTACTTGTATAAAATACTTCCAAACTTTAAAATATAAAACGCCTTTAATTTACTTAAATAACCGTAAAATATGATTTACAGCCCCCCAAGACACAGACATTATTAGCAGTTTCCAAACAACCTCCGCAGTCTTTCAAAGCTCCCCTCGAAAACATTTTGACCCTAGAGCACTTATAATTGGCACAAGACCACTCAAGGACTCCACTAAATCACCAATACAAACTCACAAAGCCGGAAAAACATCATAGCGATCTAATTCTGTTTATATTTGCGCCATACGGAAGTCGAAAGCTGTGTTAGTTTTTCTGCAAGCCACGTGTCCTTATGTCTAAAAGCGGTCCTAGTATAGACCCTTGCGGCACACCTGCGTAGACAGACGCATATACTTCAAAACTATTTACACAAAACCAGTCTCTACGTCTTTTTAATAATGGTTAACGATACGCATAAGTAATATTGTAAGTTACCACGTATATTTGGCAGGAAGAGGGTGCGTTTAGAATTATATTTAGTCGAAAGCTCCCTCGGTTATGATTTAACAAACGATACGCGACAAGGTGTGCACGTCGAGACTTGTTCTCAAATCTATCGCATGTTGATGCTATGAATAATTATATGTCGGTTCATCTATATCACTTTTTTTACGGACTATTTATTTGTCTATCAATTATGGATAATTTCTAGCTCTAAATTAAATTTATTTTACAAAAAAAGGTTGTTAATTTGATCATGATTTTATACGTTAATGCAAGACATGTTTTAATAATTTAAACTACAAATAAAATAGTACCAAAAGTAAATACACAGCAGAACGATTAAAACATACAAACTTTGCTAATTGAGAATGATTATAAAAGCAACAAAGAATTTATTGTTCGATTCAATTCAATGAATTCACTACAATAAGACATCGACGACTGATCTTCGTAAAATTTAATTACTACTTATCGCTCCACTCTAAAGACGTGTGGAATCGATACTGCATACAAAGCCATTAACATTTTAATTTGCAATAGTCTGTTCACCACTAAGTACATCTTAAACTTCACTTACTACCGTTACACCCGCATCTATACACATTGCACCAATTTCTTAAATGATATCATTAAAATTCTCGTTCATCCTTGGTTTTTTAGTTATAAGAACTATTATCGCATGTTTTTCCGTTGAAGTAACTGCATTGTCATCTGTGCATACAAATTATACAGTTGTGGATTCCCTTTCGTTCGATTTTTGCACCTTTCTTGTATCATTTATATAGATCGGATCTCAATTTTATAGATCCACCATCTGTTGCGACCTTTTATTCCATAGAATTTGTATCTAATGGAAGTTTTTTTTCTTTTCAGGTACGTTTGCAAGTTTTATTCTTGTAAAAAATAGGGGAGAGGTGAATTTGGCGCACGTGAGTAACATAGATTATTGCGATCGTAAATTCCGATTACGATGCGACTCCAGTGAAATAATAGATGAGATAGCTCGTAAAAAAGAGTGTGTTGTTGTAGGATGAATGTTTATTATAAAGTTAAACCCAATTCTAATAGAATTTGACAGGCGATGGTAATATTATTTTCACAAGAAATTCCAAGCTAATTGTTTAGAAAAACAAGACTTTACCTTCTATTGCCAATGATTTATTATAAACAAATAATACAACAACAGTGGTTACGTTCAGACATGAAACAATAGGTACATGAAAAACCTCATAACTGTAAAATTAAAAAGCTGTATAATAATATCAATTTACAGTCGTGTAAAAATTGTGTTTTTATTTTCCATTGTACAATAGGCTTTGACAATAAGCCTCTGTCAGTAGAAATGTAAAGTAAAGTGGAAATAGAAACTATATAACTATATACTTTGACCTTAATCGTGTAATGATACTTTAAAGGGTACCCGTCATGTGAATCTGTCTCATTAACCTCATCTTAGATGATCTAATATGTCATTAAAATTTCAAATATATTTATAGTTTTAAATTGCTTGCTATTATTTTAAAATAAAGGAAATTATGTTGACCCTACTGGCACGACAGGGTCCAACAATTTTATATGAGTTTCTTTCGGCATTTCTTCTCAGCAGTGGTCGTGCCAATATTCTAGAAGTTTGAAGCCTTTAGAGAATTATGATATAGTTTAAATGCTTGGAATTTTACTAATATATCTAATATATATATCTGATTGTACCCATATACGCTTTAAAAGCTGATGTGGTTTGAAAAAGTACTAAAACAGTTAAGCACTAATCCGAATTATTATTACGCAAGTGGGCGAAATTTCAGCAAGACACCTCAAAAATTTCTATACAAGCACATGCAGTACAGATTAAGTTTAGATTATGTACCTGCAGTAAATACGATTGCGCAAGATGGCGACCCATCCAGCATGACGGCAGGTGTTGCAGCCGTGATGGAGCGTGTAATCACAGCATTGCTTTCTTTGACCTTTGTAGGGTCGGCACGCCTCAGTTGACGCGGGTTGCTTTTCTTTAGCTGTTGCTTTCAAGGACACGTTTGGAAAATATACTATAGATTTTATTTGATGCTACAAATACGGCAATGCATAGAACGAAATAGAAGAAAGTTATATACTGAGCACCACGGCCCAGACATATATAACTCAACAATACTATATTCTATAATATATACATCAACATAACAATATAGATAAATATCCAAGACTCGGGCCAATCAGAAAAAGATCATTTTCCATCATGACCCGACCGGGGATCGAACCCGAGACCTCTCAGTTCAGAGGCAAGCACTTTACCACTGCGCCACCGAGGTCGTCAAAGAATTTAACTAACATGAGACGTTAAATTCAAACTAGACTAGATACAGCATTACAGCATTTACTTATTAGAAATTATATTTAAATATTTATAAATAAATTCATAATTCTCATCTGAACCAATTTATATCTTAATCTTTTTTGAAAGGCATTCAATTTTATAATAGGTACAAAGAACATTGAATTATATTACCTAAGAAGAAGAATCTATTCTAACAGTAATTGCAACGTCTTTTCATGGATGAAGAATCCATGAAAAGACGTTGCAATTACTGTTGTAATTAATATTTCCCTGCAGTATGTCGCGGTGTTTTCATAGCATCATGAGGATATAAACATCCTGACCTTATTTAATTAACGAAATGTTAAGTGTCCCTTCAGTTCACGGTTAAAAACAACCATCATAACAAACTGTAACCGTGACGGTAATTATCATCGTTTAGCATTCTGCAAGGGCCTGAAATTAGTCATAAAGAAGTAAAATGAATGTGCTATAATTATATATATAATTGTACATACATATGGTCCGACGAACTGGCAGCTATCGATAAGGGATACTGGCGAGGAATAGAAGCAACGGAAAACAGCTTTTGCCCAGCAGGAGACCTAACAGCTAAATACAATAAAACGTATATATTTACCAAATTATTAATTAATTATTAATATATATTAACCAAGATATAGAAAGCATGAACAAGCTTTGGTAATAAAAAAGCTGAATAGAGTTTGCAAGTTGCGAAAATATCTTTAATTTCAAGTTTAATATAGGCTTATTTTGAAGGAAGACAACAAGAGATCATCATCAATCAAGAGATGAGGCTTCTTATAGTTTTACATCGTACAATTTTACAATCGGCATTTTCACGCTAAGGTTGCATAAATAGTCAGCAATTTTATAAAATAAACGACAAGAATTGACATTTTGTCCTTCTTGCGTGATGGGAAGTAGATAAATAGCGTGAAAATTGCTCAAATCCTTCGCTTTTTGTTCATTCAACATACTGATCTACAGTTAAGAACAGGGAATATTTTTTGTCTCAAATGTCTAGTGTGTATTGGTTCACCTGTGGATTAAGCCTGTTTTAATTGTTAAGAAAAATTATCAAAATACAAGTATCTCATTGATACTTACACCATTTCATGCGGATTTTTATGCGTCAAACAATTCAAAACTTTTAAAATTGTTTTTAATGTTGACCCGAATTTCACAGCGTTATAGCCCCGATAGCAGCCAGGAAATTGGGAAGGTGATGTTTCCATTAAACTATTTTCAAAAACTTATTATTAACATAGCCCACCGACTAAACGCCATTCAAATATACCATTTTCACGTTAAAAGTACGTTATCTCCAATAGATTTTCTCGATAAACAAAATGCGAGAAACGAAATAAAAGCGCACATTTTTAGTACATTCCTGCGACTATTTCCAAAAAGGCTATGAGTCCGCGTGCCGGCCCTGGGCGCGGTGTTCGTGCTAGATTTGCCTAATTAGGCCGCCACCTGGACGTAAATTAAAACTGATTACAGATACTAACTCTCTCTCTTTCTTCCTCGCGTATTCCTTACATATTCGGGGCTATGGCTCCATGAAGTCCGGGGACAACGTAAGAAATAAACGTCATAATTTTGAATTTGAAATGGTGTTGCAACCGGTCTCCTGGAGCCTGACGTCCACCCTCTAGGAGAATGTTATGTTTCTTATCAACGCATGGTTGCAAAGTTATGTTCAGAGCTGTGACGACGCGCAACCCGGGTTCAGCGTAAAAAAAATAACCTTAAAATATTGAAGTTTCTACCAGCCAAGAATCCGATGTGAACACTATTCTGCCTAGCCTATAAGCTACCAGCCGCATTAAGTCAAGTATTTCCAAAAACTAGGATATGTGGTCCTATTATAAGGGCGAAACCACACGCAATCACACGCTATAATGAAACGGCCACATTATACAGATTGAAAATAACCTTACATTATCCATACATAAGATTATAAAATAAAGTCCTCTGCTCTGTGTGTTCGCTATAAACGCAAAAACCACTGCAAGGATTTTCACGTTTTTTTTTTCACCAATAGACAGTATGATTCCTGGGGAAGGTATATCATTTTTACCCGAGCGAAGCCGGGACGGGCGGCTAGTAGCATAGGTATAGAGGTATAGAATTATACATTTTTGCTGGCTAAATATTTTGTGAGTTAGGTCGTCCAGCCGACCTTCGCGTTTCCAAGTGGTAATTTCGTTTTTGTCGCACGAGCTTTGGCCCTAATTGATTGTCTGGGTGCTATACGGCTGTTGATATAACGTGGTGTTTATTAGCTAGCCCTGTGCGCTAGCCTAACTCATGTTTATTCCACAGAAAAAAATCATTCATAACGCTCAATCTCTGAAATTTCAAATTGTAAATCAATTAAAAGTATCCCTAATAGCTGTATAGGCTAGTTTGTATGTGGGGGCACGGCAGTGTCTCCGCAAAGTATAGTTTTAGGATCTGTGACATTATAAAAAGTGCCCATTGGAAATAGAAACAAAATAGTTTCAATTCAACATCGCGTACCTATTGAGCCTTAGTTAATGCCAGTAGTTAGCCTAAATAGCCTGTAATTTCGCTTAGCACCAATATTATACAGCCCAGAAGGAATTTCGGTAATGCCAGCTTAATAGGCTGTTAGGCTTTGAGTGGTGGGCTTAATTTATATCTTTGCGTGTACCTGTTTCAATTAGCAGAGTTGGAGGGATGGCGAACAGAAACTTGAAGTGCTAAATGAAAAAAATCTTAAAATATTTTCTGAATCAAACATTATCATAAAATAAAAAATTACAAAGTCAGTAATTTTAGAGGGTATGGTTAACATAGATTTAATAGTAACAAAAATAAATAATAATGTGCTCAGTAAGAAGAGCTTGAATCCGTGATTATTAATATCAATAAAAAAATTCGTGCATCGAAATAAATTTTTAATTTTTATGAGCATTATTTAGAAGTCATATTGAAAACTCAAGATCAAATAGTAAGAAATCGCCTGGGCTCCAACGCCTTTAGAAAAAGGAAATATCCGAAAAAGCCGTGAAATGTGAATGATAAATTTTATCGACAAGTCCGTGTTCCACAAAACGCAGCCCTAAACCCAGACATGGGTAATAATACTAACATGAGTATTATATCGCTTATTATTTCTATAAAAGCTTTAATCTAATAATGAAATCCAGTCAAATTGGGGTCGCGTAGGGGTCACCGGTCACTTATGCGTCAACATCACTAAATTACATAATTTAGAATTACTTGTAGAACTAGTATTACAGCAAACCTCATCATTTTCTGTTTTCCCAGTTTTGGTATGAAATTAGATATTTGATAGACAGATAGCGATATATATGATTTATTTATTAATTCATAGTAAAAACATAGTGTAAAATATAAATCTTACAAATTGGAAAGAAAAATAGAAAATGCTTCCAGTTGAAGCGCGAAAGACAAATGGAAAAAAAGAAGCGTTAATTCGCAGTGTTTCTAAAGGAATGTATGTAATGTTTCTTTCTTTATTTTTCTTAATATCATTTTAATCTTTATTATAACTATTTGACTGTTCTACTTTTATTGAGTGGGCACAACACAACGTAATAAATGCGTCAATGACAAGTTTCGATAAACTTCATTTTGTTTGCTTTTTGGCACCATTTTGTTCACTTTTGAATATTCTGACGCCACACTTGCAATGTGATCAACACAAACCTACTCAGATTTTTAGCAAATTGGCCGCTCTTACATTACATAGAAGTCCAGACAAGGTAACTTTCAAAACAGTTGATGGTAATATTCAAGAGCAAAAGATCACGCTAAGACATTATATAATACACTAAACAAATAAACAAACCCAAATAATGATATGCTAATATCCCCTGTAACGTTTCCCGAATGCCTGGAGATATTCAGCGAATAACAAATAGGTAATCGTTCTGTTTACTACGCGCCGGTAATCTTGCCAATTCCGATTTTTCTCAACACGCAACATTTTTGTGGAAACATTCCATATATTAATATTGCCTGAGGTTTTGCACGCGATCCCATGTGAAATATGGAATTAGGCACTCTATTAATTGTGTATCGAAACACCAACGTGTTTCGATATTTTGTAGCTGGTTCTCTTGGCCGGCCTCCTTGGGGAGTAACAAAGTCCTTCCTGCTGAGTCCTGAGTTTTATTGTCGCTCATGTCAAAATGGAAGATGACCTTTTCCAGAAATTGTGGCGCAAACGCTGCGCAGAACTATGGGAAGAAATAAAAATACTAGGTTTAGGGCCATGTCCCAATTGCTCATTATGCTCCGTTGTTTTAACATGTGTCAACTGGCAACGCAGAAATTGTATGGAGACACGCCGTACCTATGGAAAACAACGAAGTACAACGGAGCTGCAACGTGCTACGTCGACGTGACGCATCTTAGCATTGGGGCAAGGCTTACTAATCTATGGCCTAAGCATGACAGTAACTTAACGAGTGTCATATTTTCGGGGTTAATGATTGAGTTTTTTTTTATTCCATTCCATTCCGAGTCTTCGCCCGCGTCTTCGCCCGCGTGAATTTCTCACGGGAACAGTTAGGTATTTTTCCGAAATGAAAGATGACCTATGTCCTTTGTTCTTCAAACTATATGTATCAAAAATTTCAAAAAGATTATTTGAGTAGATAGAGCGTAAAGAGGTAACAAACAAACAAACTTTCGCATTTATAATATTAGTCAGGATTAGTACCCCGGGGGACTTATTAGCTTAGATTATAGATATTACTTTATTAGCGGCATATTTCAGAGCAGTGGTTTATATATTCTAATTAATCATTGTTTATTAACTTTGTGGACGGAAAGCCGTTGGCATACTGTACTTGAGTACGGAAGGTCAATCATCAATTTGTCTGTTTCCACCCTGGTTACGTCTGACCTCGAGCAATGACCTCATTCATATCGATAACCCCATGTCCTCTACACGTCCTAACATAGGTAAGTAAGAGATCCTAACATAAGTCTTCCGTTGGACTGAACACTATCACTACATAGTATAAAACAAAGTCGCTATCCGCCGTCTGTCCGTATGTATGCGTAGATCTTTAAAACTATTAAACGGATGCTGCGGCTGCCGGGGGGAACTGGTCAGCTCGATCTTTTATTAAAAGTTTTTTCGTTTCATTAATTGTACATATATATATTTATTTATTTATTTTCCTTTCTTCAGCACTTGATCACAATCATAATATGTTTCAGTATACCTTTTGACCTTGTACTTTATTGTGTACTTACATTGTTATATTACTGATAAAAAAATATACACAAATTTATATTTAAAAAATGGTAAGCCCTTCTGGCATAATATACTCATTCAAACAGTGTTGTTTAATTGAGTTTCTTTCGGCATTTCTTCTCAGCAGTGGTCGTTCCGAATTGCTAGTAGTTTGTAGCTTTGATAAATATCATTTAATTTAGAATATGACGTGAAAAAGTGCCTGTGAAGGCCTAATTTCTGAATAAATGATTTGATTTTGAACGAATTTTGATCCGGGTTTTTCTTATAAATACCTAGTTTAGGTATACATTTATTTTATTAGGGTTTTACCCGAGCGAAGCCGGCGCGGGTTAGTATCTTATATGTATACTTATTACTCATTTTAATTTATGTACACATTAAAGCTATTAACAAACACACTTACTATAGGAACCCACCACTTCTTACTGCGACTAAAGTCCAGACCAAGAAGACAAGACAATATAAATAAATATATTAGGACAAACCACACAGATTGAGCTAGCCCCAAAGTAAGTTAGAGACTTGTGTTATGGGATACTAACTCAACGGTATTATATTTTTATAACAAATACATATATAGATAAACATCCAAGACCCGGGCCGATCAGAAAAAGATCATTTTCCACTTTACCACTGCGCCACCGAGGTCGTCAAAATTATGTTTATAATAATTTATAAAGTACCAGAATTATGTTTATAATATCGGAAACACGATACCGATATCTTTCCGAAGCATTATCTTAAAAATCCAATTAAAATAATCGCTAAGCCAAATAGTTCGATTTCTCGCTAAACATTATCTAATAAACTACATCCCATACACTATCAAAACAAACATTCCTCGAAAAAATTATCTTAAAAACCAAAAATTTTCACCAACTTACATTTGCCGTTCGAACGTGAAATTCCTCTACAAGTTTTCTATGGATTTCTGTCTTTTTCTGATTGCATTTTTAAGTTTGCAGGTTGGTAATGAATGATTCACTCCGTAAATGGGTCAATTCATTATCTCTGTACCGATCTGATAAGGGATCGTTATATTTTTATTTATTTTTTATTTTATTCCAAGGCGATACATTCCAATCGAACGTGGCAAGGAGTAGGAAAAACGTGCGATGGATGTGGTTTGTGGGTCCGAAGCGAAGAGCACTCCTTATACTTTGTGTTACAGAATTTTCGAACCAAATTTCGGAGCATTTGTGGACAGAAAATAGTTTATTCGAAGCCTTCTCCTAATTAAAGGCGAGAGAGAAGTGATGATATTAAACTCAGACAGAATTCATTACACACAATGAAACTACTTAAGGTTTTAACGTTATATAATACATGGGCCTGGTCCAGGACCAGATCCAGTCAATCCAATAGTGTATATTACGGCCAGAGTAGACATTAAATACCCACTCTCCAGCTCTTCAACTCACAAGCAACGCACACCAAAAAATCAATCCAATGTTCCGTTTTGACATGAAAGGTGGACAAAGAAACAAATATCTGTTCAGGACGCGTGATGTAGAGGAGCAATAATTTAACACCAGTTTATAATACTTAATTTAAGTACCTATATATTTTTAAATATCCTTGGCTTGTACTATGCTTTTGCAAATAATAATTTAATCAAAAGTTTTATATTCAAATATGATTTACCACCTCCAAAGCATTAGAACATTTCACTACTCCCTACAACTCTGTTCTGAGAACACTGTACACTGATTGTCGCTTAGCACCGCGCCACACGCGGGGGGGGGGGGGGGGGGGGGCAAGGGGCGAGGGGCGAGGGGAGGGCGCCTGGCAGCCACGGTGTGGAACTGACCTGAGGGATTGGTGACCTTGGGTTGAAGATATTCAGGTTAAAAGGATTATCTTAATATTTATTGTTACATTAATTATAAAGACAATTTAAATTGAACACATATCCCCATTGAACTCTACTTGTTGTTTGTCCGTGACTCTCAACCTATCAAAATCCATCAATTACAGCGATTATAAAAAATCAAAACTAAAAGATCATTCGTAAAAAATCAGGTATCTCAAAATCTGACACCAGTGTTATCAATGGAACACTCGAAAAAAAAGACGCCGATTTTTACGAAAAATTAAATTTTAATTTGACAAGAATTAAACAATCTAATAAGACTGATTGAATGTGTCACACAAGAAAATGTTACGTAATACACAAATCCGCGAGTGGGTTCTCCTAGTCACTCATAAGGAATGACATGAAAATAGATGATGACCACTGTCTGACAAGTAACAAATCAATTGAAAATGTCTTGCATAAAAGGGAGAACTGGGATGAAAAATACAAAGTCAAAAATCACTCCTATTATGTTAGAGGTGTAAATATATTTAAAAAAATAAAGTGCTCATTGGGGGGTTTAAAATAATAAAAATATTTCTTTTTATGGCGCCAGCAACGTCTCTAATAATGAAATCACCGTTCCTGTCAGATCACTATCGGGGGGCGCCATCTCCGTGGTCAGCGCAGGCGCAGGTATCGGCCGTAAACATTTAATTTGCAGATAAATATGGCTGATAGCGCTAAACGAAACGATTGGGTTATCGAAGGATATTTATGGGAAGTGGTAGGTGTGAAAGTCGAAGATATTTTGGTGGTGCTCAATTTTCTGTAGTCGAGCAGATTATTTTTTTCTTTAAAGTCGGCCTGTTTAACACAAACTTCTGGATCTCAAACTTGGAGAGCACGATATCTTCACGGTAATTTAAGGAAGTCTATCTTTGAGAAGTTCGTGATATCTTTTTTAATTACGTATATAAACTCTGTGAACAAATAAACAATTTATTTATCCTATCAAGTATTAAACCTGTCAATATTGTGAGAAAATCTGTAATAGTATAATCTGAAAAAAATCGATGTATAATGCAAGCAACATATTTGCTAGTAAAAGCAAATAAAACATCGGAAGTAGTAAAAGTAAATAGAAAGATAACTTGGCAATTTAATCGTCCCTAATAATTGCATGATAATGACGTCAAGCATAAATAAATATTATATAAGGTATCTTGTAAAATATATAAGTAATTATGACGTTAAATGACCGGATTAGGATATAGAGATCGGAACTCAACAACCTGATGCCAATACGCGGGACTCGTGATGTTGACATGAGTCACCGGATCTGAAGACATGTCTGTCAGAATCCTGATACTGGATGTGCTATATGGAAATAATTTTAATAATTTGTTTACACGCAAACCATTGTTAGTGTCTCCAAATCTTTTGATAACGTGAATGCGCTAGTTTAGAATTAGTGGAGGCGTGTGGTCCCGCCTTTGAATAGGACCACTCCATATCCTCCCGTGGATGTCGTACGAGGCGACTAAAAGAAATACAGCCTAGGCAACGATAGCATTTCCAAGGAGAGTTGACGTAAGGCAGACGGCCGGTTGTTCAAAATTTAAAGTTTTTTTTACGACATCATCATCATATTTTAAGCCCACTACTGAGAAAGGTACTATTCTCCTTATACTTACGTATAGGTACTTCCCTTCACGTAGGTACCTACCTTTACGTACGATATCTTGTTATAAGTAATTATAATTATTGCAAGTAGGTGTTTATTACTTTAACATTTTATAACTTTAGGTAACTTAAATAACATCTGGTCACATTGTCATAAGTATCAAGCGCTTGCGACAACAAAATTGAAGCAAGTTCTCATAGTAGCAGCACTATTAAACTCTTTGTGTTGTGCATATCCAGTGGTCATCATATCTGTGTGTCTGTTTCGTCAGTTTAGCGGAAACTAATGCAAATATCCAAGCTTGGAGCGGAGACGGAACAACACGCGTGACTTGCTTGGGAAAACTTTAAGACTAGCGAAATTGTGGACACTGGGAATGTCTGAGGGAAAAATGAGTTAATTTTTACATTTTCAATACTATAATAGCATCTTCCTTTTCTTTTCAATTTACAATTTCTTAGTGATCAGATCGTAATCGAAAGATTTTAGCATATGCAGTAAAATCATTGTAGTAATCAGTAAATATTTGATTTTATTTGCTGCTCCACAATATTAGGAGTTTGAAACTACTGGTTTAAATCTTTCGATTACCATCTGATCACTAAGAAATTGTAAATTGAAAAGACAAGGAAGACAGATAACAAAAATAGGAACCTTAACTCGGCCACTATTCACAAAACTTCTTTAAACAAAAATATTATTATTTAATTTCGTTTAGCTATTAGTACCCTACAGCTGGGCAAATAGCAATTGACAATAAACAATTTGAATTTGAAAGAACCCGCTGAAATTTCTTCACTAGCATCTGTCTCCTATCCCTTCTTTCCAGTTCTTATCACACCTTCTGAAAGCTATCACCATCTCGCTTTGGACATCTATCTCTTTCTATGTCCGTCAATAATAAAATACAATCGTTAAATAGTGAGTCAGCAGCATTTGACACAAAAACCATTTTCATATTCAATTGCCTAAATATTTTCAAAACTCCGTAATTCCATTCAGAGCTCTGATATCTTGGCATCTAAATAAAAGGGTCACTTCTCAAGATCCTTATAACACAATCGCTGCCACCCGTGATAAAATTAAGATATTCCAGTCCGTAGACTTATATAACGAGTGTATAGACTGTATATTATCACAGAATTTTTATACGATCTTATGCAAAGGCATACACGCACCGCGATGAAACTTAAAAAAATTGTATACTGAATTTGTAGGTACTAAATAATACTAGTAAAATTAGTATAATTATTATGGCCGTTACTCAAAATTTCGTAACACCACACTACCCAAAAGTTGTAAAATGTCTCTCTCTCTCTCTCTCTCTCTCTCTCTCATTTGAACCCGGTTTCTACCATAGCAGTAAAACGTTGGGAGTCCAGAGTGTGAAATACAAGTCACAAATCGATATTATTCTGATTGAAAATTGAAAAAAGCACTAATAATTTATTTCAGTCAAAATGACATGAATGACTAGTCCAGATTTTTAAATGTCATTACCACTTGGCCACACCAAGGAGTCGTAATCCTTTTAATCAAAACCCATCTAAACAAACCCGTATACAAAAGTGAGCTTTAAATGGAATATGTTAAAGTTGCTTTTACAGCTACATTACGAAAAAGAAGAGATCAGAACTTCGAAGCAATTTTCTCTGGGTAAATCAGATTTAGGCGTTTGCTTATTAGTTTTTTGGGCATGTGATATTCTTTTTTATTTGTATACCTACTGGCGGCCCGCCCCGGCTTTGCTCGGGTAAAAACATAATAAATTATACCTGTACCTTCGGAATCACACTATGTACTGGTGAAATCCGCATGAAAATCCGTCTGAGTTTACAAACAGACAGACAGACAGAGCCGGCAGAGAACTTTGTTTTTAATATGTAAGGATAAGGATCCTTCTTTGCATTGCATAGTGACACTATCTGAACTGAGTGAGGTTTTAAATTGCCTAGTCTTCTCTCATTAGAAAACCACGGATGTAATCTGGGGGCACAGGAGTGCCCCCACTAAGACTAGCCAAGCGAAGCGCAAGGGCACTACCTACCTTTTTTCGAAACGTATATTTTTCTTTGTATGTTTCTTTTCTTTGTATATTTACATACAATATATTTTTTGTCAAATCGTACCGCATTTATAGCCAGTTCTTTGGTATAGGATTTTAATTTGGGCCACAGATATAAGAACATTACAATGTAATATAAACCTGTGGTTTTCGCAGATTCTTGTTACGCCTAATTCTGTTTTCGGCAGATTCTTGATAAGACAAATATTTATACAGGTATGTTCAAAATGATTGTTACTCTCGATCGCAACTTAAGTCACGATTAGCACTCAAATTCTACAGCACAATGATTAATTTCAACTCACCAAAAAAATCTTGACGCTCTTTAATCTATAAATTTCCTAACAACAGCGACTTGTCAGGCTTTATCTTTTGTGGAACTACCAAAATGCACCTGCTCGTTATCTCGAAATGCATAACAAATTATGTAAAGCCTATCGAGGGTATAAAGCTAATATTTGATGGCGCGTGGCAATCTTATCGAAATGCCCCTGCGACTGTAACACAAATGTTTGTAATCAAAGACTGATAAAGAATTAGGTTAGAGAGCTCGAAGGATAGCATCGAAATATTTTTTTTTCCTACAACTAATGAATTTATCAACGTTGACAAGAATGGAGACAAAGCGGCGTGATCCACTTCGCTAAAGCGATTTCCGCAAAGACGTTTCTCTGCGGTCACTACTGTGGGAATTTTAGGACTTTGGCTATAACCTAATTACGACTATATACTAAGGCCATAATATAATATAATAAAGAAGTACTAACAGCTATCTCTTGAGTGTGGAAGTGTTAAAGCAATGTCAAAGGGGAATACTGAAAGTCTGGACTACTGAACTCAGGAGCCGAGCTGATCTACTTACGATGTGACTATCATACACAGTTTTTGTTATCGGACTGGTAGTTCCAGAGATCCACGATTAAAATTCCTCTAACTGCCATAATAAGTCTATACTTGTTCTGATACTATTATCAGACCAAATTGAATTCAAGAAAAAAGAATTATTTACGCGTCGTGTCGTGTATAAACTTGACTGATAGTCTGACTGGCAAATTGATGTGTCAGCAGTATAAACCGTGATAGGTTAACTAGCGAAAGCGGAAAGGTAAAATATCATTGGTACTTGTATTTGGATAGATATTATTTCTACATACCAGGGTGATTTGACTCGGAATTGTGCATTCGGGATGGGAAACCGATCTCTGGGTCTGGGGTCCAATGCTTTATGATTGATGGAATAACTAGGTATGTGGTGAGATCATAGATTATAGACTATCATGTTCATGTAATGCCAAAGTTCCCACGGGATGGAAGTTTGAAAATCTTCCTGTTACACAATTTACTCACAAAAACCGATGTTTTTATATCTTTGTTTCGATAAACAAAGAAAAACAATTAATTGATGGAACTCTAAAGAAAACTATTAAATAAACAACAAATGCAACAGTATTCCTTCCCACGTAGTTTTGACTAAACAAACAAGAAGACAGACATGATCCTAGTCCAAGCTGACGATTTAACGGTACGCATTGCGGCGGGACCTTCAGTACCCTGGGTGGGGCCTGGACAAAAGGTATTGTTGCATCTTATTATAGAATTTACACCTTCGCACTGCCCTGCGCAAAAAAACGGCCAAGTTCGACTCGGACTTGCGCATTGTGAATTCCGTACACACTAAAGTGTTTTTTACAAAATATTTACTTTTAATTTTATTGGTACCTTTTGAAACAAAGAAGTAGTTCGTTACAAGTTGGTTAGACAAGATTAGATAAAACAAGAATAATTATAATGATAAATGTATGGATCTCATACGTCGGAATCAGTGATCACGCTTTCGTCGAAACAACGTCAGTTGACTGCTGTAGCTGTAATAACAATCATAGCAGTTTTATACGCTATTAGGGCCTTGAGTATATTATTACAGATATAATACGTATCAGAATACCTAATTTAGTTTAGCAAAGAGTTTCAACGTACTTTAAATATATATATATCAGTTTTAAAGGATGCTTTGAAAAACTGTAAACCTCAGCCAACGTATCCCTAAAACGGAACTGTCAATGGTTTCAGAACTGAATGAATTGATCCCAACAGTCCGTTGGTAGTCTTCTTAACTGTGCCTGTACTGTAGGTGATGAATGCTAAACGGTTTGCGCGAGCTTTCAAGCTTCGACACAATTTATAAGCTCTGTTGGATTGTGAGAATCACGAGAATTGGCCACCTATATCGTCCATAGAGCAACATACGTCACGTGCATTCAAAATACATTTGTGAATCATTTTGAACGCTTCCGTATTTCAGCTTGTTGTATTGGAGTACTTATATTGATAACTGGTGACTAACCGCTAACGCTGGTCGTAAGACTAAAAGACAGTAAATTATAATAAAGATTTTTATCATTATCAATTAATTTAAGAACTTTGTTCTTGTCGGTGGAGCATTTTCCATCTAATTCTGTCCTCAGCCATTGATTTCACAAAGATTTTTATAATCTGTTTTTAATCGGTACTGATTGATAATGATCAGTAAACCAGCGCGCTGGTCGGGTGACATTGTTTGGCTAACGGGGAAGCGATTGATATACTGCCATAGGATATTGCGTAAAGAATGGAAGCCTAAACCCAGCAGTGGGATGATGTGGGCTGAAAATTATTATGATGACTGATTGGTAGAGCAGTTACAGTTACAGATTAGCTTGATCTGCGTCGCGGTATTTCTTTTGTAAACAAATAGACGTCTCACATTTTAAACGCATTTAATATGTCATAATTATTATGATCAGCAATAATCTAACCTTCTGGCATTAAGAATCATCGATAAAAACTGTCAACAAAGAACTAATTCACAAACATAATTCCATTACATAGTCTTACCTCAATCTTGATGTAATTACACTTAATGTTGCTTATTTTATTGAGACGCATCGGCGAAATTTTATGCCCATTTCATCCTAATACAACCCGAAGAGTAGTAGACAGGCGTGATGAATGGGATGCGGCAACACAAAGGATATTTATGCTCACCTACCTATACCCAATTATCCCCTTGTCAATGGAAAAGGTTTGTCCACAATTCGGATATAGATAAAAAATAAGAAACATCTCGGACGTGCAGTCACAATAAAATTCAGCGCTTTATTTGACATTCCACAGGACAACACATTAAATAAACACATACAAGAACGTACACAATATATTCGTATATTAAAATCGTAAATACCAAAAGCTGAAACAGTAAACGCCATTACAATATTATATAAATTAAAAAAGATTTGCAATAATGACTTACTGTGCACGTGAAATAATAGTATTCTATTGCCTCAATAAATAAAAATAATATAAAATAAAATAATTGGACCTAATGTTAGGGAATAATTTTACAACTTGAAATGGGAAAATTATTTGAAAGTTAGCGAGAGCATATGTAGATAAAAAATAGATTATAGGAAGATGATGATATGAAACTGGAAAACATAACAATTAGAAGTAGAATACATATTGTCATGAGTCACTGGAACAGTGACTGTCTACCTGAGCAGCACAAGACTTGATGTGACATCTCGAAGTCTGCCCAACCGCTTGGCACAACTCTGCTGATGAAGCTCACAGCAATACGCCCTGGAGAATGGCTTGCCACAGAATTCGCAGAAAAACAACCGACGTGGGTTTTGGGCTTCAGATATGACGCCCGTGATATGACGACACACGCAACAATGTCTGAAAATAAAGAAAATAATATAATTATTTAAATACCTTTATCCTTACATATTATAAAAAAGAGTCCCACTGTCGGGTCTGTCTTTCTGTATGCGATAAACTCAAAAACAAAATTATTGCTGGTTTTAGCAACCTGTCGCTAGATCTGAATCTCAGTTTCACCACGTAGCAGACTATCCTGCTAGACATTGACGACCTCGGTGGCGCAGTGGTAAAGTTCTTGCCACTGAACCGAGAGGTCCTGGGTTCGATCCCCGGTCGGGTCATGATGGAAAATAATCTTTTTCTGATTGATCCGGGTCTTGGATGTTTATCTATATATGTATTTGTTATAAAATATAGTATCGTTGAGTTAGTATCTCATAATACAAGTCTCGAACTTACTTTGGGGCTAGCCCCAGATTGAGCTAGCTCAATCTGTGTGATTAGTCCTAATATATTTATTTATTACAGTAAAGTCCTGGTTTTTGCCCAGGAATAAAGACGAGATCCGATATCTGTATTTATCTTTCTGTAGTTCTTTACAATCTGATAAATAAATACCTAGTTACCTGTTTCTGACATGGCTGTGAATGTGCTCAGTCAATTGAGTCGTTGTCATAAATATCGCACCACAAATACTGCAAATAAAAGGTGATGCATTATTCTGCAATGGTATCAATGGAAGTTGGAGTAAATTCTGGTAAGGAATATTCTGCATGAACGACAAGACATTCTTAACAGTTTCTTTAGATATTCTCAGAAGAGCTTGCAGCCCCAGAGGGTCCGTGTTGACAGCTATCGTCATACTCTGGTCCGGCGAGGAACTACGTATCGTCCCATTGTGTGCTTTCGTTTCAAGAGAATTGGTCACCTCAGTCGATCGATCTCTTGTTGGTATAAAATCATTGATGATTTGCACAGAACAGGACTTTTGTATATCGCCATTCAAAATATTTTCTATATCTCTTTTAATTTCATTGCTTTTATTCAGTTCTTCCACAATAATATTATCTAGTTTTGAAACTCCAGAGCTGTAAAATATTTTTGGTGACTTGTATCCTATTGGTATATTGGTAACACTATTAGCAGAGCCTCCGCTAAATGTCTCAGTATTCGGCAATCGAACAGTTTCAACGCTTCGGGATACAGACATTCTATTATTATTAGCAAAGCTGGAATCTCGTGATTCTGGTTTTCTAACTTCTGATATCAAAGTGTTTACAGATTTTATTAAAACATCTAGTTTGTTTTCAATGCATTCAAAAGACCTTAGCCTCTGTTCTTGCTTAACATCCACATGCTTTGTTACCTTAAGTATATTATCTACTACATTATTATTTGCATTATTTTCTACGCTTTGTTGCTTTTTTATAGGCAATAATTTGAGATTAGTTTGTATCGATGAAGTTTTAAATAAACGAGGTATTTTTTTTCTATACACAACTGTAGATTTGCTAGTTCTTTTTGAATTTTCTCCAGCGTGACTATATTGTGTGTCTACTAATATAGTATTCCCGTTTGCATTTTCAGCCATCTGTTGTCTGTAATATATACTTCCACATTGATTTGACCTATCCCTTTTCAAAATAAGATGAGGAGCAGCGTAGCTCTCACTTCTTTCTATTGGATATTTGAGGCAGGCAAGGTTCATGCTTCCATAATACTCAGGATTAATATGTTCGTAATAATTCGTTTGTGTAGAGGTACAAGGTTCATAAAAATCTTTTAACAGATTTTTGCAATGGTTAGATTGTTGGCACTTAAAATTAGTTCTGTAATAGTCTTCAATGAGTTCTGGACCTGAATTTGTTGGAGTTATGAGAGGCATTGGGATATTTCTCGGGGTTTCATGGTAACCATGCTTGTGTCGAAGCTCATTTATGTAGTTATTCCAAGCATTTACCTGTTTTTCACGCTCACGAACTACTGTCATCTTTCTGACTAGTTTCTGAAGCCGTCGGTTTCTTTCAGCACTTTTGAAAATTAATTCTTCATTGTAATAGTTATTAACAGGGCGACAATAGGTCATCTTTTCTGCTTGTTTCTTTTCTTTCATGTTGTGTAGGCTAGTATAATTCATACAGAATTGTCTAGAACTATATCTATTTGGTACTTCGACATTACATACACTGTTTGAACGAGAATAGTGATAAGAGCGAACCTCCGTCTCTGAAGGCATTTCATATTGGATACCTTTAGATATTCTACGCCGTACAGAAGTAACAGTAGAACTGTTGTCGGATCTTTTATCCTTGAAATCGATATCTACAGCTTTCTGCGGTTTGTTTTCCGTGGCATTATCAGGATTTGTCACATGTTTGTCGAACATAAATAGAGGATCGACTTGAGTATACCTTTTTAATATCTCATAAGTCAATTTTTTTGATACTTCTGACCCGTACTGTCTACAATTGAGCAGGTTTGATGTGCTGCTACTTCCTAAATCTAGATCGTCCATGTTATGACTTTGATTGTTAGAATGAACGATTTCACTGACTTCTCCTAAGCGCGGTATTGTGGTAGTGGTTACTGCCCTAGATAAATATTCTTTGCAATCATCGTACGTACTCATTTTTCCAATATAATTGCATCACGAAAAATTTTGTAACTTCTGTCTGTTTGGCAGTTGTATTTTATTTTACTATACAATAAACTCGTCAATGTCAAAAGATTCCATAAACAATGTACATTAGTCCTTTTTCTCAAGTTTTCCTCTTGTTCACATTGTGCTACAGTCATGGATTTAGTAAGTAGGGAGAACCTACCAATTGGCCTACCTGTAATCTACCATGGCTACAGTAGTGTACAGCGTAACCATTAACAATATATAAATACCACATATAAGAAATGTTTTTATATCTGTGATAACTACTTAGTATTTTTCCTTGTATCCATTTTATACCACTTTAAATTTACTACGTTCGTGAAGTATTTATTTAGTTACTTTACCAATGAATTTAGACAAGTTCAAGTTATGTCGGGTGTACGCGCCCTCACAGTGTAACCTCGCAGTGTATAGTGTGTACGAGTATGTCATAGATAAAAGAAATATGTGTATATAATGATATGATTTACCGAAATAATCTATGAGCTATCTGCAAATGTATTGATTTTTAATTACCGTGTAAAATAAACCTCAATAAAATCTCATCTGCTGCATGCAGGGCATCGCACGCTGCCTGTGTGACTGAGAGACTGGTAAGACTTTCGCATTTATAAAATTAGTATGTATTGTAAAAATTAACTTGGAATAAAAACACACAAATGAGTCATCATCATTAGACGAAATACATGTGGCATCCCAGGGAGGTGGTCCGTGTTTTATATAATAACAATATCACTCGGTCCATGACATAAATTATACTTAGCGTCAATAATGTCCAGATTATGGCATCGTGTTTAAAATGATGTGAAGATCGCAACCCGTGAAGATTAAGGTAAACGCAACAGGACCACCCGAAACTCGCGAAATGACTTAAATTATACAAATTCTTTGGTTGTTTGTTTTGCTACATCACAATTTGGATTTTCGTTGTAGGAGCTTTTTGTAAATCATTTCAAAACCCGTTTTTTTACATAAACAGCTTCAAATTTCCACTATTAAAATCACTAAAGTCACGCCTCAAGATTTAATGTCTTTATATCTTTGTTGAAATTCACAAAAGCTTCTTTTGTGTAAATTTTAATTTTTTCACGTGTACATTAAGCAACGCGACGTATTTTCCAAGGCCAGCTCGTCTATACGTCGCGTTAGGTATTAAGCAGTCATCATCAATACATAAAAATGTTTAACACTAATGTCATTATTTACAGGTCCATTCTTAATAGAAACAGATAAATAAATAAGTACTTAGTCGATAAAAATAAATACTAATTTCGACTAATCCAACATCACATTTGACCATAATATTAACAATAATAGAAACTACGTCTTTATCCAGAATCGCGTCTCCACTCCAGCCTGTTTACCAACAAATAGATAACACGTCATCAACATTTTTTTATCGTCTGTACTCGTATGTTGATGAGTAGTTCACAGCTTGTTCTCCAAAGATTATGCTAATCACAGCCATGGAATATTCATTGGAAATGGTCTCAAAAACATCCTTCACGTAGTCCCGTGTCGCTTTTTCTGTTCGTCTGTCAATGCTGTGATGATTTCTCACATGCTTTGTTATATGTCCAGGATCGTTTGTGTCATCCCTTTCAAATTATTTTTTTGTCGTCCTAACGACAATTATTGTAGATACCTTTTTTAGAATTGTAGAAAATCTACTTACGGTGAACGTATTCATAAATTACATAACAGCCTCTATTAAGCCTAACATTTAGCATAGCATTTGCATTTGGAACGAAAACGCTATAAATAATTGTAACAAAATGTTCTTTTCTACAACAAAAGATGGAAACAAAGCTTAGTTACATATCGGACAAGCTAGTTACATCCTTGCCTTTGACCGGTGACTCAAGGCAAGCCGTCAAATAACCTCCCATAGTAACCCAGACTCTAGTGAGTACTAACCCACACAATACTACAATCCCAACAACATTTCCAGCGTAAACACTAATAAAACCATTGAAATAGGATCGTTAGAGATCTGTGTAGACCTAATGACATTGGTTACTATTGACGACGCAGCAGGAAGTTTCTTCAAGGGTATCATTAAACAAATTACCGTAGGTCATAGTTTGATTGTCAATATCAATACTAATTTTTTTCTGATTCAATCCAATTCGAATAAGATAAATTCTTTTTAGTCTTATGTTTATTTGTATTATCAAACGTAAATTGTTAGAAAATAATTTTCTGTTTGAAACGAAATACTTATCTAGATTTTTAGTACCTACCGAATTTACCGAATGTACCGAATTTTAAAACAGTTAATTGGGGCAAAACAGAATCTCGAGGCGTTAATGATGACAATATTAGTAGCTCAGATCGAATAAAAAGAGACATTACAACCACAAAGGACCAAAGCATATCTCGAGACTTATCTAAAGATGCAACAATCGAGGGTCTTAACAACATTATAAAATATAAACCAATTGGACAGAAAAAGACACATGATGATGGTAATGTAGAATTTGAACGTGATAGAAAGGGAGAGGTAGAGTATTGTGTTTACATAATAGTTGTCTACATGAGTGCTCGATTGTGTTCTGTGACTGGTTTTTTTACTTTATTTGATCTTATTATTCATAGGCAAGCATTATTGTATCACTGGTTTGGGGTACCGCCTTCTAATCTAACGCAGTTAGGGTTCTTCATATGACGTAAAGATAATTTATGTGTATTTTACAAGATATTTTCTGATTTAAGATTATTTGGGCAATATGTTTCAAGCATTAGCTGGACATAAGTTGATTGGGTTACAATATATATATTAATTATTATTAGTAGTATATATAGTCATTATTTATTATATATAATATAAACTAGCGGCCAGTTGCGACTTCGCTCCGTAAAAACTATCATAAATTTACACCTCCCTCAGAAAACAGACTATTTATTTTTAAAAACCCGCATGAAAATTGACAAAATCCATTGCGCTCGTTTTAAAGATCTAAGCATATATAGGGACAGACAGGCAGCCGGAAGCCACTTTGTTTTATACTATGTAGTTATCATTAAGACAATTTGCTTCCAATTCTCTAATATTTTCCGATAAATACCTCCATGTATGATTTGGAAGTGGGCTTCTAGAACCTTCATAGAAGAGAAGAGGCATTTTTCTCTCAACATGTACAAATTGAACAAGATAAATTCTTCCATACAGAACCACCCCATGGTAATTCATCCCCCGTTTTTTGGCCCTTATGTGAGGAATGCGTAGCTACGGAGATTAGCTTCACAAAGCAGAGCCGCGGCTTCGCCTAGTATTGTCCCAGTCGTTTTGTCTGTCTGTTTCCACGAACCCAACGACAAATATTCAGATTTATTGATTGCTGCGTGGAAATATATCGTTGTGTAATCGAAGAATTTTGCGTGCCGTTTAGAAATATTATTCATTTATTTATATTTAGTTAGAGCAGAGTGATTGATCCACATTACTCGCGTTGCATTGTATCTATATTTCATATCTTATTTGTCCTGTTTTTATGACATTACAATTGTAATTCATTCTTTCTCTCAAAAGTCATAATCTCTCAAATATTAATATTTAGAACTAAGCTGATGACCTGTGATGTTGGCTCGTGGGAAAACCTTTGGCATCCAATCTTATCAGCTTCGATAACGACTCGCCTTTTGTTTGGGCTGTGCAAATAATGTGACCATTGTACTGTTGATGGCATTTAGAATTGTGTAATAGATCTGAAAGTAAATAGGTACTTACCTCAGTATATGATGTAAATGAACCCTTGAAATGATACCGAATCTATCCTCATCTACATACACGATGAATCGCAAAAAGTCCATTTGTTTCAGAACATGAACATTGCATCTTTTTGCCACAAAGCTAGCCAATTAGATAGCTCAAATGACAACTCTGGGAGGGACTGCCCAAGGAATTAGTAGGTAGGTACTCCGTGTACCTTCTAATTCCATGGGACTGCCTAGTTCTCTGACATAACTTAGCCGTACGAAAGTTTTGGATAAACTTTTATATCCACATACAGAATCCTAAAATTTTTAATGGTGTGTCAAAATTAAATCCTCAAACGGGTGAAAAAAAATGTGAAATAACAAACAAAACTGTTCCTATAGGTGGTCCATAGATCAACCATCAAATTCGCATCAGCTGCCCCGCCTGCCGTCCACAACCGACAGACTTGCCACTTGCCGGGGGTCCGCCATTAGACCAGCCAATATTTGCGCAATAACCTACAAATTAGCAACACACTCTTTGTAATTACTTCGCCGAAATATTTGTCTTACAGCTTTTTATCAAAGGACCGTCAAATTGCTAATGGTCCTTATTACGGAACAACAAGGACTCAATTTGGGGATCATTTTCGTCGGGATCAAGCCCAATTATGTTCGTAGTCGGTTTCTTTTCGAATCCAAGATGGAGGCGTGTCTGGGATTTCTGTTTGATTTGATCTGGACCGCTCGCGTTTTTCGACAAATTAGCGCCGATTTGTTCCAACGGATCCTATTTAGGATGTGATGAGGTTTTTTTTCGGTGATGATTGAGTTCTTAGGCGTTCCGTGTCGCGGTGGTCCTGTGATGTTTGTTGATTGATAGAATTGATTGAGCCTGCTTGCACACGATTGGAACTATTTAGACTAAATACTGGGTCAGCGATGCGTTTGGTGTTATCAGTTTCACTATACGATTAAAATATTTATTATACGAAATTTGTTCTTAAAATTACCTACTTTTGTTGACAACGTTGTAATTTAAAATTTTATCCATAATTTATATTTTTATTAGTATTGTATTCGTTATAAGCAAAACACACTTAAGTATTATTATAATTTATAATAACTATATATTATTCCAAGTTATATTCTATACGTGTACCAAATTTCATAACCGTCCGTACAGTAGGTTTTGCGTGAAATAGTAACAAACATACACACATACAACACAAACTTTCGCATTTATAATATTAGTAGGATAATAAATCAAATAGTTATTCAACTTTACTTTAAATGTTACAAGTTAGAAATATCTTACACATTCTTATCAATTCCACATAATGCAATTTCAACAGTTATATGTTTAACGTTCAGATCGCCAAGCGAAACTACAACAGATTCAGACAAACCGAGATTCCCTGACAGTTACTCACTCGCATTGGTATTCCTCGCCAGTCCCGAGGCCAGCCTCAACATCCCGTGACGTCATGTCCGTTTCCGCTCAGCTGGTGACTGCTTCACAAGACGTGAGGTCTTACCAGTGAAAGTAAATTATAATTCTAAGTTCTTCAATCTCAACCTGGTACCAGAAATAATTTTTGAAGTACTTCAGTAAATAAATTAGGCAAAGGCATTATAGGCGTAAGATTCATAAATGTAAAAGTTCTTAAAATAATTATGTTACTTCGATAGGCCGAAGCTTGTTTCATATAACTTAAAATGATTTGAAGATGGTCGCCCAATAAAATCCGCTAAATAGATGAGAAATAAGCTAGTAGGTTACAAATAAAGAGTATATTTCTCAGTAATGGTTATAATTTAAAAATCCACAAAATCTAATGAAAAAGCTAAACTAGGACATAACTGATTAAATATTTTCAATACACTCAAGCCCGAATGTGCAGATGTGAGGAAACACAATCAAAGTGAGTCAAGGACCAACGAATTCTTTAAACAACGTCAGTTATGCCGACTGTCGAAAGGGGAGGTATTTCAATATGTTTTAGAGGATTGTTCCCCACGCCCTCTGAATGGACTCAATGCCAAAGTTTAAGAAGTTAAGCGGGTTAATTATAATAATATTTTATTTTTATTATCGTTTTAACAGAATAGAATAGGTATATAATTTAGAATTAACATTTGGGACGAAAGCAAAGGTATTACAGTAATTGACACTAAAATAGTGATAGAAATTTAAACTCTCTTATATGAATCTAGCTGGATGACCGGGATTTTCTCGAATAAACTACACAAATGCATTTTGTAAATGTAAAATGATTACCTAGGACATTTAGATCTGCTATTGAAACATATAATTGAGGATACTTGTTTTAAATGTAAATTCTGTTGGTTTTCTCAATAAAATGAAAATAGTAAAAGACTGAATCAAAATTGTAACAACAAAATTCAGTTTTGGAGAAAAAAGTTAAAAGTAAAATAACCAAATGAGGACGTACTTATATACAAAGGTCGCAGCCAAATCATACAGCAGTAGAAACATAAACTTAACTATTTGGCACACACCAAACTCGACGATCGTAGCAGAATCACGTACGGAATATGCATTTTTTGCGCGGCCTCTACCAAGGTACGCGGCAAGCTGAGCTGAGGCACGTACCTTCGGGGAAGGTGCTTGTGATCTGCCGAAAGGTGTTGTGTGAAAATATTTTCATTTCGAAGGGTTTATGAGTTTTGATGATGTTTATTGTTGGGTGGTCTGTAACGTAGAAACAGTTTTCTTAAAATAAACGAAATTAAATTTTGCTTGACATTTAAAACTAACACCTGTAAGTAAATCTTTTTTGTGCTGTGTGTTATAAAGCCGCTTAGTTTATATAAAGACTAGAATATGCTATGATATAAATAGTATAAGAATGTCTAAAATGTTTTTTAAAAGTTTTGCAGCAAAATATCCAAAAGATATTTGTTAAAGTCTGCGTAAACCTTACAAAAAACTGAAACTTTATGTGAACCAAAATAACATAGTTTAAACCACTAAACGAAATATTCATTTAAAACTACTTCAAACCAATAAACTGACTAATATTAATCTTATTAGTACTATTGATATTAAAGGCTAGGCGGGTTACCACAAGCGATAGGAATCATTACGGATGTGTGTTATAAGTTATTCAATACCTGAGTAATATCCACTCGGTCTGAATTGATTCCGGTTGGCCAGACGCCAGAGTGATGCTCGTACGCATTTTTATGGACAGATATGTGTTTAGACAAACCCATTTCCTTTAGCAAGGAAATATAGGGTCGTTTAGAGGAAATGTCGAAAAGATTGATGTTGAAAAATAGTAAGAGAATAACGCCAAGAAACAAAACGAGCGATTTACTGTTGAGACACATGTCAGCTCTTATCAACTACTAACTCTAATAAAATTACACTTTTAAAACTACCTTACTAGTGTTCAGGTTTCCTCATAATGTTTTCTTTCACCAGAAACAAGGTCTATTGAGACTTTAGAATAATAACTATTGTGTTTGCTCAGACCATTATTACTGCTGTCAGTAGAGAACTTTACATACATAGGTACTTTTCAATCTATCAGCATGATCTTTCTTCTATTCGGAACTATATCTTTAGGAAGTAAAGGAACGTCAAAGAAAGCAGAGACAATAATTTACTTAAAGCTCTATGCAACAGTAGTAAATCCTTCCGCAAAAAATGTAATGGGCGCGTTTTGGCATGCTCGCACATAGCTTTGTCCGGCGCCTCAGACGACATGTGACTCATGAGACTCACGCTTGCCAGCGACAGTCGGAGACAACAACACTGTACACATATCCTACTTGTGCTATTCTTTTAGAGCTTGGATAATTACGAATCGTCTGCGAGCTAGTTAATTGAGGTTATGTTTTTATAAATATCTTTATTGGTCCTGTTTTCTGTTAAAAGCTATGAATAAGTTTACTTAGATGTCTTCAATAGGTAAATACAGCATACTCGATATTCTTTGAGATTGGGCTGACATGTGTGCACGTTAAATTTTAAACTAAAAGACAGACATAAGATCTATTAATACATATAAAGAATAATGATCTGATCCCCCTGATCATAATCAGAGATTTTATTGTATTCACTGCTGGGACACTGGCCTTCCTTATAAATAGATAACATAACTCTATTATATATAATAACTTACATTTTTTGGGATTGACTACAAGACAAGAATTATAAATAACAGGGTTAAGATTCTAATAGAGTGTCATATAACAGAGAAAATTTATATCATAAATACGCTATTGTCACCAAATTCGAGGAATGAGAGCAGGAATGTCCCCCGCTGTATTCCCACAGCAGTGGTCACGCGCAGCACTTGTCTCCACCTATCGTCTTCCTTTTGTTACTCTATTTGGTACACTTTTTCATCACTCTCAGGATGCCTGCGGCGCGCACATTCTCAACGGTCTAATTTCGTATAAAAAACTAACCGTTCATTGCTTTCAATATCCATTACTGCTTCATCTACATCATCCGTCTCATCGTCACTTTTACACTAGCATTGGATACTTCTTTATCGATTTTGTTATTAATGGTTAGGCTAGTGTTGTTGGTCCAAATGAAACTGCTCGTCACGATCGGCGCCAAAACATTGTCAAATAAATTGATATACTGAATTTTGATAAGTTTTTGTATGCATCATCAAATTTGGCATTGTTAATTTACCGTATGATTAATTTACCAAGTAAATATAAAAAGATGGTTTTTCGAAGTTATAAGTGTTTGTACACAACAAAGCCACAATCATAATAAGCATATAGCGCTGATGTAAACAGCGTATTTTGACATTGACAATGACCAGTATTCTAAAACATGACATATGACATTCACTTGTCACCATGGCAACACGTTTATTTACCTCATGTGCACCATGTGTCACCATCAGCATTAAGCCTTGCGTAATATGCCTATTTTAATATATAAGCACATAGCGTCATTTGTGTTTCTTAACAGTTCGAGAAATGTGTTTAAAAGAAAACTGCGCTCTAACCTTTCTAACGGCACTTACTGTCAGCAACAGTAAAATTTATCATTAGCTGCTAGTCTAGTATTCTGGATGGTGAATTTCAGACAGCCTGCAACTCGTCCCATCTTGCGGTGTCATTGTTCGAGACAAGATAAAACGGCTATCATTTAATGTTTGTTCAAACTTATCCAGTATTTGTCTTGTGTTCATGGCTCTCCAACTCTGGTGGATCGGTTTATACCACAATGCAACATTCATATTACGTGAATGTTACGTGTATTTACGTAGATTTTATCAATAGGTAGTAAGAATTTAATGTGAATTACAACAATTGTAATTTAAATGTTAACAACACTTTAAAAGAATATATGACAATATAAATCTTTATTATACATATTTCTTTTAGGTTTTTCATGAGTATACTATGGATTGTCGATCTTTGAATTTTCTGTATATCTAATTAAATTCAAACCAAAATTTAATGTTTCTTGTTCTAATATCATCAAAAATAGTTACCTATACCAAAACAGTATACAATAAATTAAGTCGTTTACTAGACCAGCTCTAGAAACGGCTAAATGATAGTCTCCAAAAATAACGCCCGATAATGCAGTGAATAAAACCATCCCAAGAGAATGTTTGTCTGTTTGTTTGTCCTGGTGTGGGAGACTCCGCGTCTCGAGAGCTTTTCCGCCCGGATTTGTTCGAGCTTTATCCCCACATTCCCAGCTACCAGTCGCCGTAACTCACGGCCACAGATATATTGAACTTCCTCGTTCAATCAAACTTTTCGTATTCATTTCATTTTGTTATATCTTTATGATCGTATGGCTACTTTTTTATTTGTTATCATAAATTCTACGTGTGAGATTGCGAACTTTTTCATATCATCGTCATTTAAGCCACAAGGATTAAATTATTGTTTTCGCAAGTTTATTTGTAAGACAAATAAAAAAAAACCCGACTTTCAACATTCATTTCGCTACAACTTTTGAACGGCTAAAACGATTTTGATCAAACATATCTAAGAATCACGGCATAAAAATTAGCTATCAAATAAAAGAAACCGCATCCAAATCGATTCACCCATTGATGTGCTACGGTGCCACGTACACAGATAGACAACACACTTAGCGGTCAAATTTATAACACCGCTCTTTTTGCGTCGGGGATTAAAAATTCAGTTAAAAAGCATTTTTAATATGTAGGTATAACAAATCCATTAACAAACTACTGAGGTCGGTAAGCCTAAGTAAATTCAAAGATTTAGAAAGCATCCTCTAATTTATAAGTAAAACATTATTATTTCACGAATAGTCTTATGTTCATACAATTTTGCCAGATATATTGCTGAATGATCATCAAAAATCTATAACAACCCAGGCGTGAATGAACAAAAGTTGAAAGTATTTGGGAGTCCATAAAATTATGAACGAACATCACAATCTGAGCTGGGGTATAAAACCTTCGAATGCCACACGGAGCGCCACCACCAACGTGAAACCTGTATTGAGATAAATAAAACATTCGTTGGGGTAAATTGTGTCGATACCATAGACTTTGAAAGCATCTAGCCTCCCATTTTTACGTTGGAAGACAAAATAGTTTAATGCCAAAATGGTCCTCGGATACAACTCAATAACCAATCGATTTTAATTTATTTATAGGGTCATTTTGTAGGCACGCTTTTAGAAAGAAATCGGGATGTTGTCACGGTAGAGGTCAGCAGAGGTATTTTGACATTGACATTGACATAAATAAATAAATATATTAGGACAAATCACACAGATTGAGATAGCCCCACAGTAAGTTCGAGACTTGTGTTATGGATACTAACTCAACGATACTATATTTTTATAACAAATACATATATAGATAAACATCCAAGACCCGGACCAATCAGAAAAAGATCATTTTCCATCATGACCCGACCGGGGATCGAACCCGGGACCTCTCGGTTCAGTGGCAAGAACTTTACCACTGCGCCACCGAGGTCGTCAACAAATTGACAAGTATTCTAAAACATGACATATTATGACATTCACTTGTCACCATGACAACGGGTTTATTTACCTCACGTGCACCAGGTTCACCATCTGCATTAAGCCTTCCGTAATATCCGTATTATATAGCATTTCGGAAATTGATATTTATATTCCGCGAAAATGACTGTCTTTATGACCGGTCTGAATATTGAAGAAGTCTATGAACGTATAAAATGTATCGACAGCACTAAAACAGACGTACTACAAAAAGAGGGACAGCCCCGTGTGGGAAACGGGACGGCGTGAAATTGTGAGGACGCAGGAAAAAATACGATGTCCAAGCGTGCGGTTTATTCCTCACGACACGACTTTACATTTTACTAGTGGCTCGTCCCGGCTTCGCTCTGGAACCACACTATCAATAGATAGTGTGGTGAAAACCGCATTAAAATCAATGCAGTAGTTTTTGAGTTTATCGCGAACAGACAGACGCAGCAGAAGACTTTGTTTTATAATATGTAAGGATTTGGAAGTCATTGGTCTTCCGAATAAAATAATGCTAGTTATTAAGCCAACTAACATAATAATTCTAGTATTTTAAGAAGTTTTGTTTGATTTCCGATAATTAAAGATACACTTAACCATTTACAGTATTAGCTCCTCACAGATCTATTAACAATATGAGTACAAGACTCATCTGCCAGTCGTTTTGAAAGTGTGGTGTGTGGTTTAGCAAAAAATAACCACAATTCCGATAGGACGATGTTGATATCAATTGAATATTTCAACATTTCATATTGTACATTAGCTATAATGTTACCACAACTAGTTATGCCATCCCGAATCGTCTCTTGTGCAGGATCATGCACTTATAAATAGATCGAAAGGTGTAAACAACGCTTGACCCCACAGACACCTCTAAGTTAACGCATTTTAGCTGTAAATTAAAACATAATGTTACTTCATAGATAAAAACTGAATTCTTGAAATATGACGTCTATCTCTTCCACACTAAAAAAAGTTTACCTTTGTGTGTTCCTCTGTTCCGTTTTAATGTAAAAACTTTCTATGATATGTGTGATGACGCAAACTTTCTAATAAGACCGATTCGATATGTAGAATACATTTTAATTTATTGAAGAAAGTTTTAGCACCGACTAACTCCTCCGGATCGATAATTTTAATTGCTAATTCACTTCACAGATTCGCTTTACATTCATTGTAACATTTATTATCTAATTTATCATTCTATAACCGATTAGGTTATAAATTCATATCGATTATCACTTTTACTTAAACGATAAATCATATTCGTATTTAATATGTTTTCACTTTTACTATCATTTGTTTTACCTTTAGTGAAAATATCCATAAAATTATTAAACAATCTGGGGGCACCGCAGTGCCCCCAGATTGTTTAATAGTCGCAAGTTGTTTAATAGTTTTGCAAGTCGAGCAAAAAAATCGTAAACATATACATAAAATTCTTATCTCCTATAAATAGAGGAATTTTGTTTAAAAAAAAGTATCCTATTATCCGAGACTCTTTTGAAATTATTTTCTCTAAAATTATTCAACGTGCAAAATTTAATATGATCAAAATTAAACCAACAAAACTACATCCTAAAAAATCCGGCAGTTTGGGTTGTGTCTCAAGCTTAAAATAGAATCTTGGTTCCAAACTATGTGTAGATAGACACACCGTACATCGGTAGAACTTAATCCCTGCCTTTTAAGACGGTAAAACAATAAACGAACGATAATTAAAACAGGTTGTTTTTGTTCAAGTTTTTTGTGGCCAAGGATCTAATCCTACCTTTTTAGGCGTTTGACTAATTGACGGTACGTGTGGATTTTGTACCCTTATCTGATAGACCGGGCTGGCCAGTAGCTGTCCATGTTACTGTTGTAACCCGCGACTTTACTCGCACTGGTTTCACCATATAAATAATTTCGGATGCCGCTATATAGATAAATACTGAAAAACAGAATGAAATAAATATTTAAGTTGGCTCCCATACAATAGACACGATTTTTTTATCCGTACGGAATTCGTTGTGCCCGAGTCCGACTCACACTTGGCCGGTTTTATTTTAACTCTTAAAGTATTATGACTTACAATATATGAGGTAGGTATATTAATAACGATTGGAATCCCTTGTTTGTGCCCCGGGGCAGGCAACCAAATAACCAATTAAAATTTTTGAGATTTTTGCGGGCGGAGTCGATGAGAGCTCGAAAATTAGATTAAGTTATTTATTGTCTCAGAAAATTAAAATGGCCTGTTTTAATTTTGTCTTTGGTTTTGTATAAGTCTTCTATTATAGCTTTTTCCTGTATTAAAATCTCACTAGTTTTTAATGACATTCCTGATATTAAAATCCGATTAAAATGTACTTCTCTAAATTATACCATTTGTCCATTCTCAAAATCAAGCACCGAAAATATGCTATTTATAATATGAAAAATCAAATACATTCTGGTATACGTTTTCGATGATATGGTGTAAAATAGAATTTGGGTACTTATTTTTATCTATATTTAATTCCCACGGTAATGAAGACATCCATTACACATTTCCGGTAAATGATCGGTCCAATACTGATTTCCAACTAATCAAATACTGATTGCAGCTATGCGTGTGATTACTCGTGTCAATAGCTAAACGAACGTAAAATTGTGAGCTATTAGTATCACAGAACATCGGCATGCGTGAATCAGTGCAGGGGGATTCAAACAAATAGACAAACGGATTCCTGTGCGACATGTCGGCGACGACGCCGTACCTCACGAATGACATGCTCCCCAAAGACCTCATTCTGAAGTATTTCATGACTGAAGTATTTCAGGACATACTAGCTTTAGGGTTTCTATTCGGTGGATAGTAGCTAGTACTGTATTCGCGACTGCCGTAAAACTTATTAGGTGGTCGCAGCCACCAATACAAACTAAATGTACGTACACGCATCGCTCAGGTGCATCCGCATGCAGACATACATCACGCTACAAATATATCTAGTAAAGTAGGTACTGCATAAAATTGTTACATGTGTCCCTACACTATCATAAAGTAGGTACAATGTTCAATTTTAGTCTATACGAGTTTTCGTAAAGGTGTTTGCAAATTCAGTGGAAAGCCTAAGCTTTTAAATTACTTTATTACTTGCTCTAAACATTTTATTATTTAAAATGCTTGAGAATTTCTCCCATCCCTTAGTAGTTATGGTATTTACTAGAACTGCATAATTTAATCTTCAGAAATATTTGTTTTGGCAGAACACATTAGAAAAGATTTCTTGAGCCCTTGACTGATCAAATATAGGTGCTTGCAAAAATAAATAAATATTTATAAACTAGAAATTCTACTTACCACTAGACTAAGTCGCTGGTGAAATGTGAACTTGTTATATTGGTAAGCAAGTGAGCATTGAGCACGCAAGTCGTTGATCAAATTGAAGGGATGTAATTCAAATAAACGACATTTGGATTATGTAAATGGAGCGACAAAAATGAAAAATTCTGTTCAGTAAATGCCGTTTCGTGATGTTATAAAACGTATCAGCATTTAAAATAATCTGTGGGTTAATCGGGGCTATGTTCTCCATAAAAAAGCACGATATAATTTATATTTGATATCTATATTAACTAGAAAATGCAGCTTTTAAGAGCAGTCTCGACGAACAACATATCTATCCATACTAAATAGGAACTTATTGAACTGCCGCTACATGAACAGAGTCGACAATGTTCTCTCTCTGATCTGAACGTGTTCTCGGTTACATCTTCAGCCGCAGACCGGCGGAGCTCTGGTTCCTACTTTTCTCTCCACTTCGCACAGTCTTCGGCATCAAGAGGCAAAATGCGGAAACATATAAAGCTAAAACCCCTCATTCGCGTCGAGGCGTAAATTTAATTCGTGACTGATGAAACATCGAACAGTGTAAAGTGAAAACGATTCACCGCACAAAGGGGCATGAGTTGATGAATGATTCCATTCAGAACATAGAATATTCATTCATGCTATAAAGTTATGCGGATGCGTAACACCCAGTCCAAATTCTACGCCATAAGCGGCTGTGTCAACGTCCAGGCCTTCTGGGGAACAATCGCTGACCTTCAGGACAAGGTCGCTCCATCGGTGATCTTTACAATGTTAGATATTTCATTCTATCGATAACGCTACTAGCTGTTAATTTATTAGATGTTATGACTCATGTATGAATCTCATTCACTTCAAATGAGTTTGAGAAGCTGACTTACCATAGATTTGGTTCTTTTGGTTAGAGATGTCAGCGATATGCAGTACCAGATTTATTTTCAAAATTACAAAATATTTTATAAATACAATTTCATTTATAAAATTATAGATTTTGTTCCAAATTCTCATAATTATATTTAAAATTTAGACTATATGTAAAATGACTTGGGATGATTCTGCCCAGTAGTAGGACGTGCTGTATCATTATTAAAAACAAAAACTAACGCAATTTTTAAAAAGTTTAGTGTTTGAGGATTTAAAAATGACGACAATATTTTAAAGCCACTTCGTTTAGTACTGTATTACCACTACATTTAGAACTCTATGTTTAGTACTTCTAGTAATAATTAGAAAACTTCTAGCAGTTAAAAGATACTATAATATAATTTTTTTCTTTCACAGTGTGAAGAGACAATGTCAGCGGGCGACATGTGCGTCTCCGCAGCCCGCGCGGGGCCCTCAGCGAGGTGGCACCCTGGCTGCTTCGTGTGCTGCAGCTGCCAGGAGCTGCTGGTGGACCTGGTGTACTTCTGGAAGGAAGGCCGGCTGTACTGCGGCAGACACCACGCTGAGACGTTGAAGCCGAGATGTTCAGCTTGTGACGAGGTAAGGAATCATTTTGTCTTGTCTTTTTAGATAGGCCTTCATAGGCTGTAGCTGTTTCTGCTTTTAACGAGCGCAAAAACATTTTTTTTATTCGCCTATTTTAAGTTTGAAGCTCAGGTAACTCTTCCTGGTTAGATCTAACCATTCGGTTTTCTGTGACTGCTGCACTATTAGCTATTGTAACAACATGCGTGTACAAGTGCGTTAAATTTCCATACTTCGTGCTGCATACGTACTGCGCACGAATTTTTTTGTGCACGGGACTTTATATATCGGTTCGAAGTTTTAACTTCACTTCAAACTGGGGGACTGTTAATAGCTCCATCACACAAACCTATAATATTCGTACTTAAATGCAATTAGGTCAAAAATATAACGGTTTTATCAAGCCCCAAAAGGTGGGCGACCTAAATAGCCTTATCGCTTCCGTAGGGCTCCGCTGGCGGCTTTCAGGGCTCTTGATTTATCGTCACGGGGTCGTTACACCCTGGGGGTGGTATCGATTGTATTGCTTGGTCAACGATTTCCATATTTTGTAGTTTTGTATTTCTGCATATAGCTATAATTGTAAATTGATATTAGGTAATTGGTTAGACAAATAAGCCTTTTTCCCGCACTAGGCTAGCGATAATGGCTGCAAATTTGGTCGGAATCGGGATGGGTAACCAAAAGTTCAGGCCAGAAGTTCTGGTTGTAGTTGCAGACGTTACAAGAAGACGCTTGCGGTCATGGCTGTCCTCCTTATCTATAAGGAAGAAGAGTGAGATCATTAAAAGTACTAACGATAATGAACGCTATTTATCAACTAAAAAGGAGGACAGTATAATATGCAATACAGATACTGTATCACGTCGCTATCCCTTACGGGATAGACAAAGCCAATAGTTGCGAAACTTAAAACCATCAGAAAGCTAATTTGTTTTGTCGTTCACTTCCATTCCAGCGTGGAAGAACTAAATTAAATATATTTATAACCCTTTTAGTATTCCACCCCGCGTCCAGCACTCACAATGGGAATTTACGTTATAAAGGAATTTGGCAAACAACCCCTGCAATAAATCAACAGGTAATAGCGAATGCGTGATGTGCAGCCCCGCGTGCGCAGTGGTTGTGGCGATGGTATCGGGGTTCCGTTCCGGCAGGATATTGGCGGATAGCCGTTATTGCAGTTAGAGGTATCGGCGGAACCATCGATTGATATACGCAATTTTTGTAATTTGGGGTCAGGTTGCATTGTGTTGTTTTGCAACAGAGAAAATAACTTTATGAAATTTTGAAATTGTTACTTTGTCGTCGAGGTAGAGCACAAACAAGATGGCGGGACGATTTAGACAAGTTTCAGCGTGGTTGACAATAAACGGTTCAAGGTAGAGACTTGTGGCAGACAAAAGGGCTTTTGCCCCGCAGTGGGACACATAATACAGGCTACAAAATGAACTCAATATTACATATTATTTTAAACTATTTCCGTTTGTCAGCAGTGATACGATTGTTAGCGGCGATACGTTAAAAACCAAAGGATTCATGATTAAACTGGGGAAATTATCGTCTGACTCAAAAAAAAAACTTCAATAATTCGTCAGATATCCCAGAAATAACACGTTGATCATCGGATATGTGAATCAGATTTGTGTATTGCTTGAATGAAACATATCACTAAATCACAATCACCACAACAAAGTCATTTCCCGCTGTCTGTCCCTATGTATGCTTAGATCTCTAAAACTATGCAACGGATTTTGATGCGAGTTTTTTTAAATATATTGTGTGATTCCTGGGGAAGGTTTAAGTGCGTATTCTTTATTATGGTTTTACCCGAGGGAAGCCAGGACGGAGCGCTAGTGTGATATACAAGTGAGAAACTGGTGGCGTAATTTCACATTCTTTGAATATGCAATACTTGCAATGCCATTTTTTTTTCCATTACATTTTGAATACAATGAAGTTCTCATTACAATATCATAAAAATATACTCGTATATGGTTACGTGATTTCTCAAACATAGCACAGCTAAAATGGGTTTACAACATAATTATTAATATACCAGAATTCAGAATTTATCACCATCCGATATTCAAGGTGCCCACTGCTGGGCACTGGCCTTCCTTGTGGATGGATAAGGAGTATAGACCATAAACTTGCCTTGCTTATGTAAATCGAAATATATTAACATTGAAATCTAGAAGAAGATAAAAACAAATTCATTTTCGGTTTTTTATTTAATTCGTTAATTTAGTAATAAACATTAGTTATAATTATAAAATTTTAATTGATTATTAATAGTCTATGTATAACTGTTATTAACCTAAAGTTTAGAATAATTCTTCCATGTGCCCTTGTCAAGATCCACTTATCTATTCTAGAAGAAGAATGTATTCGAAGAAGTAAATATGGGAGCCATATCTTTGCAAATTTTCTTCTTCTTCATGTCGCATTCCTCATGGCTGAGGGTCGTGGTCATTACGTGGAATGAAACACACATAACAACTTTATTGGCATTATTAATGGAGTGGTTTGCCACTGCCTTCTCCATTTCACATACAAGTTAATAATAATGAACCAGTGTGCAGGTTTCCTCACGATGTTTTCCTTCACCGGAAGCAAGTGGTGGTCGATGAAAACTACTATATATGAGTCAGATTTGTATACAAACTCAAGTGGCACGTGTAGGATTCGAACCTGAGACCTTTCGATCCACAGGCGAGCGTCTTAACCACTACACCACCACCGCTTCTTTCGAAAAAATTTGCAAATTTTCTTATGAAATCTCATATTTTGTATTAACGGTATTAGTATGCAAATAACATATCGTGGTAAATAACGTGATGAAGGACGATATGGCGTAGTGTAAGTATCTGCGATGCCGCGATTCTGCTCGCAACCGGTCTGGCATAATTATGTGAGCTTCAGAATACTGTTGGACGATAAGATTGTTACGCAGATACAATCACATCGCAAGTAAATGGACACCGGCGGTAATATATAACTACAATGTAGTAGCGTTCAGCCTCTTTGTAGACTTAAATATGACTATGACCTTTTAAAATAAACAATGACAGACTAAAGAAAAAAGGACTATCGACTGGGACGGAGAGCTCTGAGTGCTGGACTAGACGCGGGCCAGGACGATAATATAATATAAATATTTTATTCAAATCACCCCCACATACATATGTATATATATATATATTGATGGGACGTAGTATGTACCTTTTTTATTTAGCTTTAAGTTCCGGGAAGATATTATGTAGTTATGTGTACAAAACCCGAAAGAAAAGTTTAAAAAATATCTAATGAATAACTTTAAACCATGACTAATTACCACTAATTTACTTAGGATTAAGTTGGAGAAATCTCAAAAGCTAAAGTCACGTAGACGTGTATCAAAAGTTTCAAAGTTTGTATGTTTAATACATGGACAGTCTATGCTTTGTAGTATATAAGACGCACATATACAAGAATTCATATTACTAAAAGTAAAAGATATTTATGATTTCATCTCAAAAATTATAATTTTTCTCATGAAATCTTCCACACTACAGACAAAAGCAAGACATTTTCAGTTCTGTCGAACATTGAATTGCACATTGAAGATTTCTTGAGAAAATAGGAAATTAATGAGGCATTCGATACCATCGCTATTCCACAACCGTCTCTGAAGAGTTGGTTAGTGTTTGATATATGCAGATTAGACAACAATGGCGCATAATCACTTATTACTAATATCCTCAATTAGAATTTTTCTTTGAACATTTCGATAAGATATTATGTGGATGCCACGTCACAGAATAACACGAAATAGTTTTTTTGATATTGGATGTGATACATCACATATTAAAGTCGATCGAGATATTGAAGAGATCGAATTCCGGTGAAGGGGAACATCGTGAGGAAACCTGCACACTGGTTGATTATTAACTTGTGTGTGCAATGGCAAACCACTCCATTACTAATGCCATGAAAGTTGTTGTGTGTGTTTATTTCCACGTAATGACCACGACCCTCAGCCATGAGGAATATGACTATGAAGAAGAGAAATCGAACCTTCAACGCAGCCAGTTCCTCAAAAAATATATATAGATATGGAACATTGCCCTCGTCTAGCTACAGATAGTTTGCTCAATGATTATGTATTTGAAGTGCTAGTACCTCACATAAAATTTACAATTTATATTATATAGTTTACAAAACGTAACTTGTAAATAAACATACGCCTGGCCTGTCAAATACAAGTTATCTTCAAGCTCCATGTTTAAAATATTATTATAAGCGCCTTTTTAATTGAAATCATTACGCAAATTTTAAAAGAAAATGAAGTCGTTTCAGTGCCCACTCCTGCGCATATAACGATGATCGATTAGTTTGCTAAGTAGCAATTTGTTAACACTTAATTATTATGACATTTAGTGTCGTCGCCTCGGATGCTTATCAGGTATGATAATGTACTTGGTAAATTATGAACATAAGTTCGTATAATTTTTAGCGAACATTTTTTAATAACATTTAAAATCAATAATATAAAATATTTTTATATTCAGACCAGCTAAAAAAAAACTATTGAAAAAAATTATGTCCCCTCGATTTTATCTAATTGGCGATTTTCCCCTTCTCTTCCGTAGTTCCAGTGGAGGTCCATTGATCGGACGATGGAAACAATCATTTAACAGTAGACCCACTTAGTTATGGAACTCCAGTATCGTATAGTGGATGAAGTAGCAACGAAATAACAATAAATTCATTACATAACAGCCTGAAAAACGGTCTCGCTTATTGTTCCAAATCATGTTCATTATGTATACTAACTAATGTTTGACCACATGAAACCATTGCGACGTTGTACAGTCGAACGTAGTTTTAATCAGATTTTGGTAATATTTTTAACATTAGTCTACTGAAATATTTGTACGAGCTCGAGTACGAGTATAAACATTATTTAACTGAAATCCTTGTGAACAATTACTAGAAATAATTCAAAACTTTCGAGATATACACCACCTTGAACAAAATCGGACACCAGTGATAGAAATTGATAGACAGATGACAGATTATTAAAATCACTCAAATGTATACGAATATCGTCATCAAATGGTAATAGATTGAATAAAATTGTATCGCGATAGTGTATAGGTATCATAATGTTGTATTATAACACAGGACAGAACAGCCCAGACACAACAGGACCTATTTAGCACACACGAGCGCGCGCCCCGACTTTCTGTTTGAGCTTGGTCAAGGGCTACCTTTGGTACTTATACAGAAAATATTGGCCTTAAGAGACGTTTGTTTCATTTTCAATTAGAAATGGCTGTTGGAAAGTTTTTTCACGTTTCTTTGTTCTTGAAAGAATGTCAACATTTTTCTTGCCTACGCTCGTTACATTCAGACTTGATTTAAATTTTATTATTGTTTATTATAACAAACATTGAATTAAGTAGTCACCAGTCAACTTTAACATTAACTTTAAGCTGATCGCCGCCGCCGAGGTTTAGATAAAATGGCGCAGGTACTTTGCGTTTTTCTGCGATGGTAGTAGTTAACGTCAAATTTGACTGGTGCAATGCACCCCAAGTTTAATATTTTAATCAATCAATAACTAAAAGCTACTATTACTTACTATTTTACTACTTATTATTTACGTCTATTGTCTGATAAAAAAATGTATTAATTAATTAATTCAAGAAGCTTTTCCAATAGAGTATTCAGTAGTTAAAATCTGTTTTGATAGATCTTTCAAATCGTATGAACATGATGGTATTTATGTAAATATTGGCAGACGATCGCCATGATAATAATATTCAACGAACACAACAATCGCTCCTCTCCGCACAGCCAACCAATGAAATGCAATTTTTATGACCCTCGACTTCAGAATAAAGAGAGTACAGATAATATTCACAGAATATTTTCGGGAAGAGAAAATTGGAACATTGGGAAGATTAAACCAACAGTGAACATGTATTTCGTGTATGGGTCTTGCGCGCAAATATCTTTCGCGTAGCACTTGCGCGCAAATGTCTTTCACGTATATGTCTTATGCGCAAATGATTTCGCGCAACTGTCCAGATCCGGTATGTCAGTATTGGGTACATAGGTACATTACCTTATTATAATCATAAACAAACAGAAATACAATATTAGGGCATTTAGCTGACATTACACAAATTATTGATTGTGAAGGCTTGTTAAAATCTACTGAACAGATTTTGATGAAACTTGGCGCTGTTTAGTTTTATCCAATGGGAGCAAAGCCCCGGACGCAGCTAGTACCTGAAACTTTAGTTTCTTGGGGATTTTCAATAATTATAACAAAATTTTCCTTCCATAATCTTTATATGTCCCGCCTTTGCATGTCGATAGCTTGATAGGTACCACGCGATCCTGATAATACGAATACCTCCCATACGATATGTATCGCTTCTTATGTCACACGATGTGACAGTTAACGACCTTTAATACGATGGCAATAAGGTAAATAATTACGTATTTCTAGAGCATAGGAAGTAATCGAATTCCTATTGAATTGACTTTTCTTGATATTTATTTGTATGAATTTTAAATGTCCAATATTTATTTTTGTGTATAAGTACCTTGTTCGTAAGAAGCAGTCCAGTGGTTCAGACGGCCACTTGTGAAAGGTCTCAGGTTCAATTTCTACTCGTGCCACATGAGTATACCAATCTGACTCATATACATCTCATGAGTCAGATTTTCATAAACCACATTGTTGCTTCCAAAAACTATCTTTCATTTCTGGAAACATCGTGATAAACTAGACGAAGATTTACGATCTAGTGTATGAATTGGAGAAGTATTGACTGAAAGTCTTATTAAAAAAAGGAAGTCGTTCTGTGTTTCCATCCACATCATGATGATTACTCTCAGCCATGTTATATACGACTATAAGAAAGAGACAAAAGATACTGCAGCACTATAAAAATACTTCAGCCACGTATATATTTTTTACAAATTCGACTTCACCGGACCTCGACCCACTGCAGGCCTATTTGCCCAGATTAAAATGTCGACATGTCAAGACTACACCGGTCCGAATGTCAAGGTTTCAGCATTGCAGTTGGCGCTGCACTATGCCACAGAATGTATAATGCACAAGCGTGCACTGTCGGAAATGCGGACGGCACTGCGCCGCATCTCACTGCAAGTTCTAATGGTGTGCACCCATTTATAAAATAAAATAACCATGGAATTGATAAGTACTCCGCAAAGACTGAGATTGAAAGAAGACTTTCTGACATTTTGGTGAATTATATAGAATACAAAGTATAAAAAAGGAAATAATAGAATAGGGAATTTTAAAATCGAAATTAATGCTTATTTTCGGAAATCAAAAATTTTTAAATAAGATTGATCCTTCTGTATCGAAAAATGTAGGTGTGAAGCGGTGATGGTCCAGAGGGTAATAACATGCTGTAACAGAAAGTTCTCAGGTTTGAATACTACTCGTGTCACATGAGTTTGTTTACTACCCTATGAAATTAATTATATTCTAGGTAATTTTCGTAGTTCTTCACAACATTTAATACTAGCACATTCTATAAGAAAGAAAGAGGAACGAACTCCTATGTGCAGTCATCCCTAATCGACCTTCACAGTCTTCAGACAAGGGACCAAAATAAATCTAGATGAGATAAAATTAGATAAAGCTGTTGCCATGTCGCCGTGACCGATTCGACATGTGTTCCACGTTAATTACTCTTTGATTATAATTAAACTGTAAGCTTATCCAATAGAGAATGGAAGGCTGGGAAACACGTCTACTTCTTGTTTTGCGGACATCGTTATTCGATGGACTTTACGCCGATATTATACATAGTTACTCGTCAGGGATGATATTCGTGCCAATGGTCTGATAACTAGGGATGCCGACTCGAAGTGGAGACGAAAAAGTAGGAAAGCGTACGCAGGTGCCCTGGGCTCCGACGATCAATCGCTGAGAAAGAAAGCGGGACAACGCTCAGATGAGAAATAGGAAGAGCCTAAACCACTCAAAATAATAAAATCATACAAGATCAATATTGTTTAGGTTTATTCCATTTTAATTATAATAATTAAAGTACATTAATTAGTCTGAAAAACTCTTTAATAGGTAAAAACATGAATAATGAAATACTAAGGCGTGGTCCTGGTCCAACCGCTATCCAACCACTTGGACCACGAGCATTCGAAACATTTTCTATCCCCTTAGCAACAGGTAGTAACCACTATCTTGTAGCTCAGCTCTGAATTCAATTACACCTGGGAGCGAGGTTATCTGCCCATCATTTGATTACGCAACTGTCCCATTGTCTGTCTGTCTAGATCGCATTGTGCCTTATTTCCTACGTCTGTGTCGCAGGTCAAACGCTTGCAATCCTTAATTAGCTATTACTCTAAATTTCGCGTAATCTCACTAAGTATTTCGGCTGGCTAATGATTCTCAAATTGTATATTTATATGAACTATTCCGTACAATTTTATGAGAGAAAACGTTTATTAATAAAAGAAGTACCTAATTTATGACTTCATATATTGTTACGCATTCGCAACTCTCTTTGTCGTCTTAAAGCGTCGGAGCCCAGTGTCCGCAATCATACTTATTTAATCTCCACTTCGTCTATAGCATTCTAAATTGTCAGATCATTAGCACGCATATCATCCTTGTTGGATACTATATTTCTTGGGTTTGCCCCTTCTGCTAGATACACAAATTTACTGAATAATCAGACAGCTATACGGGTAACACGTCCTCATACGTGTAATTAGCAAGTTTGGGTGTCGTCTGGACGAATTGCTAATGGGCTGTGACGTCACGGCGCCGATATGCTCCATTATCACGGAAAGGGCAAAATACCAGACTGACATTACCAATGTTTTTACAAGCTTTTTTTTTATTTTTGATGATTTTCGAGGTGACAGAGGTCAAAGTGTAACACAAATTGATCCCAAATTAGTATGATATTAACAACCCCTACGGGGATGGTGGCCAGTGGGTCAAGGTGCCGCTCAAACTTCGCGTGTGGCCGCAACATTTTTATTTCATTTATCATAGAATTCGTATTTCGTGGAAAATCGTGTTTTCCGTTCGAATGCTCGACAGACAATTTACGATTTCATTTTATTACAAAAAAATATTTATTCAAATGCACAGAGTTGCTTCGAATGTTTTTTTAATACTTTTACTAAGCATATTACAAGTTTTGATTTATCTTCACCTATCCTGTCATTTTAAAATTATACAAAATGTAAAATTAAGGCTCATTTGATTGATATCATATAATAAACCTTTTTGTAGAAACATCTACGGCGTTAATATTTGACGACCAAGGTGGCGCAGTGGTAAGATTCTTACCACTGAACCGAGAGGTCCCGGGTTCGAACCCCGGTCGGGTCATGATGGAAAATGATCTTTTTCTGATTGGCCCGGGTCTTGGATGTTTATCTATATATGTATTTATTATAAAATATAGTATCGTTGAGTTAGTATCCCATAACACAAGTCTCGTACTTACTTTGGGGCTAACTCAATCTGTGTGATTTGTCCTAATATATTTATTTATTTATATTTAATATTGGAGAAAACATTTGCCTTCACAATTTTCTTACTGTCTATTTTTCTAAACGTGAGCCACGTGTTTCCAGTTTATTAAACACGGGAAAACAAGCATTCATAATGGTTGCGTAACACACACATGACACGCCGCTGGGCATGCCTGGCCGACTGAGTCACATGTTTGGTAAACTCCATAGTTAAAACTATTTATTTTCTGACGTAATATTCGCATATACTATAGTTAATAACGCGACTTCTTACGCGTGTAAAAGTCACCTGCGACTAGTTACGTGGTGGGTTAATTTTATCCCTCCTCGGTGAAGACGCTTCGAAAGAACGGTGATATAGTTAAAATATTATAGGTATGAGATATAATTTTAATTTGGACAATTTCTTAGACCTTAATTTATAATGATTTGAATAATATTTTATTATTTTATTGTAATTTAATCAATTGATATGTCAACTGTATGGATTTTAATTATCTGAAATAAACGTGACTTTATTTTATTTTATTCGCCCCCGTGTGATTCTTCAAAATCAATTCTCTATATTGACCTACTATTTGATTCATCCAAACATATCCAAATTGCGTCAATCCGACCAGTTTTTCATGAAGGACACAGACCCTATAGCAAACTTTCGTTAAGAAGGCAGAGCTAATAAAAAATAAATCTAATTGCTTCTGTGCCGACCTTTAGCCATATTTACAACTTCATTAGAAATGAAATTAAACCTTCGCCAAGGTGAGGCCGACTGCTCTCACTCAACTGAGCGTTTACTCGGTTTCTTCCTTAGCAATAAAGCGCCAGAGTCCATAGTCCTCTTCCTTTTCACCTACTTTCTCTTATCCACTTCGCACGGTCTATGGCACCAATCATATGTCCTCCTTGAAAGATAAAAAAACGGATTTATCAAAAGGAACAATTCCAAAATATTTTTTTCGGAACCTGAATCTGAATTCTATCCGACGACTTCAAACTAGCGTTTCGGATGACCCACTCACAGCCATAAAATAAATGCTAATAAAAAAAAAACATTTTTTTTTCACATCTATGACCGTAACGTACATACGGCGTTCTTGGTGATCATTAAATTGTGATTGTTATCGCAATTTAGCGCTTGTTCGATGGTGATAAGATTGTGCCCAGGATTTATGGGTACAAGTTCATCAGGAGCGGGTTAAATCAATCTTGAACGCAGTAGGAAGCCCACTGAAACACAATTGAATTGTGACACTCAATCTTTCCCCTTTTTCGCTGTATATTTAAAATATACATTACTTTTTATATTTTATTATTATAATTTGTGTAATTCGTATTGTAAATCTTCTTTATTAATTATTCTGGGCAAAGTCATTTAACCCCTACCAGCTGTCCTTCTGGTCGATGTAATTTTGTTTTTCCACTCTTCCAACATTTCCACTCAACCCTACTTAAACTTAATTACATTTACTTGGAGTGAGAGTAGTCATATTTTTTTATATTTTGAGTCAAAGAGACTTTAGTCTCGGCATTATGCGCATTAAAAGCAGAATTATTTTATTAACAATATTTCATTGCAAAGTGTGTAATTACGTATCAATTAGATTCAAATACCTCGATAGTGGAGTACTCGCTGAGGCTACCCGTTATCCTAGTGCCCTATCGCTCATCCTAAACCATAAATATCGAATCGCATCATAAAATAAGACCATGACAGAATCAAAGCGCGTTTTCACTCAAAAACCTGACGCCCAAAACTACAATCGCGCACTAAACTTGCATTTCTTGACACAAAATACCGTTTTGAAATATTAATAATGGTCGGTCCACTAATGAAGGTAGGTACAGTCTACCTCGCGTCAAGTTGCCTTTTATACACCTTTGTACGAAGGTAACAGCAACGAATTTGCTGTGAATTTGGGTGGGTTAATATGTTTTTGAGTGTACCGGCGTGGGAGCGGTTCCCAGGGCATTGTCTCCGCTTTCTTGGGGTCGACAGCACCTCGCTTCCATAGACACGAATAATTCTTCATTAGGCTTGTTTATCCAGATAATTAATTAGACAAATGATTGTGTATCGACCGTGAACACGGTTATGGAGGGGAATTTTTAAATATTGTTCTATGTAGTACGTTTGCACGCTTGCCGCTTTTTCAATGGTATGAGTACGATTGTAATAGATATGGAGTAATGATTCCGTTTCTTTGATTGACATTCAAAATTCAAAGTAACTTCTTAAGTTATTTTGTTACATCGGCAAAGTTTAAGTTAGTAGAGAAATTACTTAAAATTAAACGTTTCTTCTTTTGTCAACAGATAATTCTTGCAGACGAATGTACGGAAGCAGAAGGTCGCGCGTGGCACATGAAGCACTTCGCGTGCGCGGAGTGCGCGAGGCAACTCGGGGGGCAGCGCTATATCATGCGGGAAGCGCGGCCCTACTGCCTGCCTTGCTTCGACAATTGCTTCGCGGAGTACTGCGACGCGTGTGGCGAACCAGTCGGCGTCGACCAAGGACAGATGTCCCACGAGGGCCAACACTGGCACGCAACTGAGCGCTGCTTCGCCTGCCACACCTGCAGGGCCAGTCTACTCGGTAGACCGTTCTTACCACGCAAAGGCGCGATATTCTGCTCCATCGCTTGCTCCAAAGGCGAGCCGCCGACGCCATCTGACTCCTCCGGACCTGGCCCCCGGCCTCCGCGCGTGCCGAGACCTAGAAGAGTCCCGTCGCCAAAATCCCCACCTAGAACTCCTCAAAGAGAACCGTCGCCACCTATCGACGCAGATTCAGAACCGAGCGCGTCTTTATGTCCCGAATCGCCGCCGCCACACCCACCGCCTCCGCCTCACGCTAGTCTTAGTCTTGACAGAGCCTTAGCAGACTTAAGATTAGAGCAGTCTATGACAGAACACCAAATACAGCCCACACCAACGTCAGAAGAACCCAGAGAAGAAAACGAGGACTGGAAACCACCCCATCCTGTAGAAGCTCAAGCGGTGGTCACTCCTGGTCATTCGTCTTCCATGCCAGAACTAACGTTAGTTGATGGTAAATCTCGAAAGCCAAGAGGAGGTAGGACTGTTCGGTTTTGCGGCGATGACAACGAGGCTTTTGAGCCCGACGAGCCAGTCCGGAGAGAGAAAATGAGAGATGATGACGCGAGCAGTTACTGCAGCACGTGTTCTTCTTCTTCGTCATCAGCCGAGTCCTACACTTTACCGACGAGAAGAGCGTATGGTGGAGTTCGAATATCCTACGTCCCAAATGACGCAGTAGCGTGCGCGAAGCGGGAGAGACAGCGAAAGAATGCGCAGAACGACAAGAACTGTATAATTTCGTGATCCTGGGTTCTCGTAGTGCCTCAAAATCCCTCCTAGTGACACCAACCTCCTACGGCAGTAGTAAGACTGACTTTTGATAGCGCATAACCGCCATATACTATAAGAAATACAAATTTAAGAAATAAAAAGAATACGAATAGTCTTCCTTTAAACTTTACACCGACTTCATTATTAAACATACATTGCATGCGGTAAACCAATAAACTTTTGCTCTCTGAGCAGCCGACGTAATGTATCACTATGTGATAAAGCACGTGTAACTTTTTAATCCGTTTGAAATCGTTTGGCTAAAAGGGTGTAAGTTGCAAATACATTAAAACCAGGTGTACATCGACATGACTACGTCTGTCTTTTGTGTTTCACTATTCACTAATCGTGTTGTGACGCATGCCATACTGTCTCCATATCTATCCATAAAAGGCTACCTATGAATGGATTGTAGACAAATTTGTAACCCGTAATTTGGGCTTAATCGCTCCTAAATGTGACATTTCATTCATCCGATTACCACCTTTTCAAAACTTTCAAGCCTTTATAACACAGCCGTAACTAAAAACTAGAAAAAATGTACTTTATTTTCACTGTAACAAAGCTCAAAGTTAGTTGCTATAAATGATACCCAGGCCTATCGCCTTACAAAGGGATGAAAGGGTTGACTCATGCCCCTTTTATACATTTTATTGTGGCCTAAGGAACAGATCTGATTATAATGTAATGTCAGCTTTAACTTTTGTGGAAGTAATATATGAATTATTGTTTAAATTATTCGACATATCCCATAATGTAACCATATCTCATAAAATGACTAGTTTAAGACATATCCCACTTTGCCACTTAGAGTAATTAATATAAGTATTAATTCTAGATTTCATAAATTATAGCAATAAAATAAAAATGTAAATTTTAATGCGAGTACAAATACGACCTATAATATTTTGTATTTAATGTTTGTTTTGATAATGTGTGTTCAGGTATAGTTGTGTATATAACTTAATGTATAATTAGATATAAGGCTGCCTTACGTATTTATATTTTGTATTATTGTAAAATATATACGAATGTAAAGAAATGTATTACACAGTTGCCGATATTTAAGCCTTTAATATATAAAACATTTAGAATAGCGACTGACAACAATTGCCGAGAGATATGGCAGAAAGATTTTTGTTTACTTAATCTTAAAAAAAAAAACACGAAAAATATTTGAATATTATTTTCACATAAATAAATATAAGAGCTAATTGTATTTAATTCTTGATAAAATTTGATTTATAAGCCAAAAATATTTCACAAAATCAAACCATAAAAATACGTTATTCTAGTTTGCTTGCCTCCCTAATTGCGCCATAAAAAGTATATTTGAAAATGCTTAAAGAACCCTCGTAAAGGAAAATATTTGAGAAAGCCTATAATGGACCATAACCTCCCTTCCCACACGCTTTTATGACGGTCATGAAAGGGGGTACGTTGAAGGTACGATCCATTGCTACACCAAAACACGCTGACACGCATACATACGCTAACGCTTATTATAGTTTCTGTAAAATATACAACAAGCATGATCACAGTTTATCTAATCAAGATTTGCATTATAATTTTATAAAATCAAATAATATTATTTAATCAAAAACCTAAGTAAAAAGTGCTAACAGGTTCACTGGCTGGACTATTTAGTCCAAAAGTTATAAACAAATGAATTATTCATGTAAAGCAATGGATCCGTACTTGACAATACAATATATCTAATATGGCGAATATAACAATGTGTGTATGTTTTGTAAGTTATTTGTAATAACGACAGATGAATAAAATGTTTCAAATAAATCGTTTTTAATTTTATTTTTCAGTATTTGAACAACGTTAACGTTATATACATAGAGCTATATGATGATTTATTTAGGTAATGGCTAACTGTCAGGACTCAAGACATAAAAACACCAGAAATTATAAAAACAAAATATGTTAAATTAGGGAGTGAACTGAAACCATCGAAATATTATAATATCGATCCCAATAAATACAGTTTTCAGTAACATTGGTGAATGACTTGCTTTTAGAAAGCTGTATTTCTCACACGTATGTCATAACAAGAAGAAACATAAGATCCATGCAGGTAAACTTGACGTTTGGCCGGCTGTACTGTACCAGGGCTTCATAAAATCTGCTATGAAAATTAAAACTGAAATTTAAAGTCTAGATGTTTTCTTATGGTTATTTTTTTATGACGGCAAGGTACAAATCAAATTACATATAAATGATACAATAATATCAGAATCCTCGTTCGCGCAATGGTTAACACGCAAGTTAGTTTCGTTAGGTACTGGGGTTAATCATGGCGATAGTAGCATATCACAAATTATAATTCGACATACGACATGGCGAGTCGACATATAAGGGTGCGTTGCACCATTCCACTATGCCGTTAACTTTAACCAGCACAAAAAATGCAAGAATAAGAATAAGAATATTTATTTGTGAGACATAGGTAGGTACATTAAAAATACAGTTGAAATAAATTAGTAGATAGTATCACTATGCTCTGTCTTTAAAGACTTACAAATATTGTTAATTATCATTTAACGTGCATTAGTCAAATTTATTTTAAACATTTGTCATTTATAAATTCATCAAATGTTACTACACGTAACATTTTTGTACTAGGAGAGAAGTCAAGCGTTTCCTGAAGGTTTTCAAATTTTCATTTTTTAAAACCCGCGGCAATAGTAGTATTTATAGATGCTAGTGTCGGAAATAGGGACTCATTTGATTTTACAAAACTAGCTACTTCTAATATATACATATATAGTGATGGTAAAGTAAGAATGCTAAATTTCCTAAAGCTATCCTGGCAACTATCTGTACTTTTTAAACTCAGTAATTAAATTTTTATTTACTGAGTTTCCCCAAAAAATCAGGCCGTATCTTAATATAGATGACACAAACGCGTTATAGGCTACCAGTGCCGTGTCAACATTTGATACTTTCCGTAGGTTTTTTACAGCATACGCAAAACTATTTATTTTCTTACATAACGCACCAGTGAGTGCTTGAGATGAAATGCAGAAATAATTTAACTCGTGTATCAATATTAATAACATCTAAAAATCGGAAATTATTAGAAGATATTTCATTTATGGGAATTATATAAGAATCAAATTCAATGTTTTTAAAATCTTAAGATTCATAACTTCAATATCATTGAATCCAATTGATTTGTCCATTATTTTTATATATTTCTTGCGTATACTCAGGTCTCCATCTAAGATTGTGACATTCACAAGACTTCTTAAGGCATAGCTCACTTTTTGTGGTTGGTCGGCTAAGATTGTGGTCGGTTCCCAGGTTGGAACAGCCGGACTTTCACTGATAACGCGCGGATAGATATGGTCGAGAGACGTGCCGGAGCTTCTACTTGTTAGGGTTCCGTAAGGAAGATAAACCTTAGGCTGTCACACGTGTCTTTGCTGAAAACTGTTCAGGATAAACTGATTTATGATCGTGTAAGACATGTATCAGACTACATATATTGTAATGAAACTACTTGCTAGCTTTTGCCCGGATATTATATTTATATATTTTAATGAAAATATAATGAATTAAAATAAAATGAAGATATATTTTAATGAAACTACTTGCTAGCTTTTAAATTTCACAGGAACATATAATTTTCTGGAGTAAAAGGTACCCTATGTCCTTCTCCGTACGTCGAACTAGTTATATGCAAAATTTCAAGAGAGATAAAGCGTTAAAGAAGTAATAAACAAACAACTTTCTCAAATATAATATTAGTTGGGATTGGATATTTCAAGTTAAAATGTACTAGATTGATTAAGAATATGAATACCTAAATATTAAATTTAGTTTTTTAAACACAAATTTCATCTGCAATACACTTTTGTGCGATGTATCTCATAAAAACAAATCTCCTTAGACACGCCGCAACAAGGCATTGTGCCCAGAAAGCTGGCAATGCAAATTATCACACACACTATGATGCAGACCACACTCCTTTTATACTGCATGTGACTCTTAAATCTAATTTTTACACTGTATATCTAAGGAAGCCCTCAGTTTGCCAACGAGATCGCTATCCGACATTAAATCGTGTCTGCGTTACAGCCGTCAGAGGCAAGTGGCCGTGAAAACTGTCTAGACAAGTGAAATTGGCTTTTATAATATGATGATTATGACCTACCCTTCTGCCTATCTTGCATGTCGAGATGGCGCGACAACACTCACGGAGGGGAACATAACCTTCGTAAAATTACAAAGTCAAACTCAGAAATTAGTACACATTTCTACAGACAAATGCGTAAGCTCGATTATTAATGGACAATATTAATTAATAGATCCTTTTACGGACGACAGAGGTGTTGTCATTTTTTAATATAAATTTTGACTTAGACGATAGGTATATATCTCGAAAAAGCTCATGTCAACTCCTATGATTATAACGTCAACAGATCTAACGACCCCTGAGTACAGTCACCAGCACATCAACCTACCCAAATTCATTGCAAACTCGTCGCTATTACCGCGCCATAGAGTTTCATACAGGGTAACTTGACGTGCTGTTGACTGTACTATATGAAACAAAAAACGACTATAATGGTGTCTAGACTGTCTACTATAAGGAAACGGCAGTAATAGGAGAGTGAGTTAGGCTCTACGCCAAAATACAACGATTAATCAACCTGTATTACCTGTCTAGGCTAAGCAGACGCTTTCGCAAGGGGTTGGAAGGAAAATTCCCGAGGGATGAAATCATGAAATATATAATAGTTTTGTCAAAAAATAAATATGTACTTATGATACGATTAGTTTTCGCAATCTTTAAACATTTTGATAATAGGTAAACATAACCTTGTTCCGAATATGTTGAAGAAAAAAAATACTTATAACGGGACTTAGTAAGAAAAAAAGACGGAAGGAAATTAGACGTTCCAAATTTAATTACTTATTTAGCCTAAAGCCTATATTTTTGACATAAACCATACAACAAAATGACCGTAATGAAAAGTAAAGCTGCATTACCGCATTGGATATCACATCACCCAGTGGTGATTAAATTTTAATTAACATGTAGATACATGAATAAAAGTTATTTTAAAAAATTAAAAGATCCCGCCTCCTAACAAGACATAAATAATATTCATTATACTTGAAATAATTCCTAAGAATATTTTGATATGTAAATGCAATGCGAAACAAAATTTATTCTACACACTGAGTTCATATCATAGAGAGGGTAAATTATACCAATTAAATTATACCGTAGAACCGAAAACTACGCGCCAATCAACCCTATCACTGTCAACCCTTAAATATGAATATTTTAGACCTGCTACCCTTAACGAGCTTACTTTTCAATAAGTCACCCTTAACATTTGGCCGTGTGTGACGGCTTATTAAGTCATCAGGATATTAACAGGGTGATTAATGACAGAAAACAGCCCCCGGGGAAGGGTTGAGGTAGAGTTTCATATTTTTAGAAAGGGACAATTATTTTTATATAAAGGCGAAGTATTGTGTATAAGCTCACTACTAATACTACTTCTAAAATTATAATTTAGTCTTACTGTAGGTACTACTGTCTCTCATCCTCGCCTGTTCTCGGCCACCTTCGGGTCTGCGACGCTGTAGAAAATAACCATACACTGAAGATTCAGCTATGATTTTACAATCCTGGCGTCAACACTCTCTGGGAATGCTATTCAGCTGCCATATTCTTTTGATTTTTTGCACAATTTATGCAACAGATTTAGATTATCTTAAAAACGACGTATGCAACACCTACTTACAGTTAACTAACATCGGTCATTGATTAACCTAAAATTGTAAAAATTGTCCTTTCTAAAAACTTTCTAGCTCTATATAACCAGAGGGTGTAACGAACAGGGAAGAATTAACCCCGAGTGTTATTATTTTGTCACTTTCGAGGTCTAAACGACCCCAAATCGTCCCAACGGGCAATTAAACAGATCTTGATAAGGGAAAAGGTATTCGTTTGGAAAACCACTTCTTTAAAAACTAATCGCCGCATTTATTTTGTTCAATGAAAGGGTTTAAACCCGTGTTTCTGCTTACCCCAATAGGAAACAAACATTTTAATATGTATTACTGAAATGGGTTAGAAAATTCAGTTATTTTAAACCATCTAAAGCAAGGGAAAAGGCTTTGATAGTTACTCGTATTACAGGAGAATGACAGTGGTGTGTACCGCCCTAAAGTTGAACCACTCCAGCCATGTACTCCCGATGATGTTGTACGATACGAAGTACAAAAAGCCTTGGTAGTTGATAGACAATAAAAGCATTCCCAAGGAGGTTTGTAACGTTTAATAATGTAGGTAAGTCGAAAAACAATATTTTTAATAAGTGAATAATTAATTACTTCCAAATTATTGTTAACACTTACCTAGATTTTCCCGAAGATATGACTTTTCCGATGTTACGTATCAATAAAATAGTCTTGATTAAACTTTTCTTCAAAGTAATACAAAAATTTGCACGTTACTTTTTCTCAATCTGTCAAATGAAAAGAAAAAATACAATTGATGATAGACAATCCCATCAGAGATAAGCCAATCAACACGCAGCTAATGACAGCTCGAATCAGGCAAAAGCATAAAATCAATAACGCCTGTGCGCGCGCGCCATGACGACACCTGTATATTCACGGTCTGTGCTTCTCGCCTTTAGGCCAGCTTTTTTTTTGGTGTGAAATCGATATTCGAAATTAATTTTGGAAAATTAAAAATGACCGCGTCACGCCGCCAGCTGGTGGTGTTTGCTTTGGACTGTAGACATGTACACGTGTGTGGTCTATAATAAAGTTAAATAAATTTTACACATTGCATTTGTTTTGTTCTGAAAACTAATACCTACTATCAATTTTATACTAAATAAATAAATAAAAATTATATTAAACATTTTGCATGTGTCATTTTGTAATATTTTTATTCGGATCCTTGATCTAACATAAACTTAGTAAACATTTGGGTAACTTAATAATAACAATGTTACTTACTTTTCCTAATGTTTGACAATTTGACATCATTAAAATAACAATTGGTCAAAATGTCCCGAAGCACGAAATTGTTACCCTTAACACGTTAAATGCCAATAAACTTAGTTTAAGAGGTTAAGGCCCTCATTACATTCTTCAAATTCAAATTCAAATTCAAAAAAACTTTATTGTAAAACATAGGTAGGTGTTACAGATATAAGTCACATGTTTTTAGTATCACTATGTTTTATCCGAGAGCGGATGTACAATAATTAATTAATTATAAAAATATTATTTCCTTGTGTGGCATGCATCAAGATTATATGTTTAATTATATTTCACGAGTCATCATTATTAAATTATTAGAGTCAAAAAACCTTTTAATTGTAAATAAAATTAAACTATAAGTACTGTAAGTTTGTCAATCGCCATGCAAAATAAAAACAAAATAACAAGAAAGTAATTAAAATTAAAATAATTATTTATACTTGTCATATTAGGTAGGTATATATCATAAATTGTCATTTAAAAATTCATTTATTGTATAATAGCATTTATCTAATAAAAAAAGTTTCAATGTTTTCTTAAACTTCAAAAAATTAAGATCTTTAAAACTCTCTGGCAATTTATTATATATAACAGGGGCCATGCCAAATACACTGTTTCTTAATAACGCCGTATTGTGACCACCAACTACCAGTTTGTGTACATATTGTGGCCTAACACGGTCCTTTCTTTTTCTCGTGTCCCTTATTTTCTTAAATAAGTGCGGATTTAATTTTACAAATATACATATTTCAAATATATAAATACAAGGAAATGTTAGTAATTTAAGGGATTTGAAATATGGCACACAGCTATCTTGAGTTTTTAAAGCGCACATTGATCGCACACATCTTTTTTGTGCTTTAAAAATGATGTCTTTATCCCTTGAATTACCCCAAAATATTATCCCATATCGCAATATCGGCATGACTAAGCCGTGATAAGCTACAACACACGCCTCTAATTTTATTTTTTTCTGAAGCTGAAAAAGAGCGTACGCACATTTATTTAATTTGTTGCAAACATTATCGGTATGACCATTCCATGTTAGTTTGTTGTCAATTGTTAGCCCTAGAAATTTGGTTGTCATGACTTCATCAACCTGTTCTCCATTATAATGAATAGTTAAGTTTTGTACTGTCTTTCTTTGAGCGAATTGCATCAATTTAGATTTCTTCATATTAATTTTCAAATTATTTATCTCAAGCCATTCTACTATATCACGTAATACATTAGTTATATCGGTTTCATATTCCTTTGGGTCATTACATTTTATTACAGCTGTACTGTCATCAGCGAACAATACCATGTGTTGTCTAACATGTTTGGGCAGATCGTTAATGTATATTAAAAATAACAGTGGCCCTAACACACTGCCCTGCGGAACTCCAAATTTATTGATACGATGGTCCGATAAATAAGTTTGTTCTTGATTAGTTACAGTGCAGATACGGTTTATCTCAACGTGCTGACCACGGCTATCTAAATAAGATGATATAAGATTCAGTACATTCCCTCTTATTCCATATGCGTGCAGCTTATTTATTAATCGCTTATGGTTAACAAAATCAAACGCCTGAGTCATGTCTGTATACAGTGCACATACCGCGGTTCTATTATCTACATTATGCATTACAATGTCAAGTAATTTATATATTGCCATGTTGATAGTTCTACTTTTCCTAAATCCCATTTGTTCGTCACATAGTAAATTGTATTTTGTCAGATATTTATAAAGAGCATCATAAAGATATTTTTCAAATATTTTTGTGAATATAGATCCCAATGCTACGGGTCTGAAATTGGACATATTGAGTTTGCTTTCTTTTTTATGCACTGGCTTGATAACTATTGTTTTTAGTGTTTCAGGAAAGATACCAGCATCTATGCACATATTTATTATATGACTCAGATGCTGAGCTATCTCTTCTTTTACAAACTTGACTACTTTAGTACATATACCGTCGAGTCCAGTACTATTTTTATTTTTCAAAGTCGTAATAATACGTATGACGTCTTCAGGTGATATGGGTTGTAGGAACATGGATTGTGACTGTGTTTGTATATCAACTTTGTTATTCAAATTTTTTGATAAATATTCAATTTTATTGATGAAGTGTGAGTTAAAAGCATCTGCAATTTTTTTAGGGTCCGTAATAATACTACCATCTTTTTCAACTCTTGTAATATAGTTTCTAGTATATTCTCTTTTATTTATTATTTGCCATGTTGCTTTGGACTTATTTTCGGCTTGATGAATATAATGTGAGTTTTGCGCCTTTTGAGTTAAGTTTACGATTTTCTTTAATTTTTTACTGTAATTTTTAAAGTTAATTTTATTTTCATATGATGCATTTTTTCTATATTTCCAAAGAAGAGCTCTTTTGCTTTTACAGCATTTTTTTATTCCTTTTGAGACCCATTTATTTTTATTAATGTTTCTTACAGTTACTATTTTTACCGGAAAACAAAGATTATACAACATTTGGAAATTTTCTAGAAAATATTTAGTAGCCAAATTTGGATCCTCTGTGTCGTAAACACCCGAAAAGCCAAATTCCTTTACATATTTTTTAAAAATACTTAAATTGTCTGAACCTAAATCACGTTTTTTTACCCGCCAATACTTTACAACATTTACTTTCTTGACCGGGATTTCTATTATTTGAGCCGTGTGGTCAGACAAACCGAATTCTAGCACATAAGTTTTGCTTATACCTTCCATATTGTGAGCAAAATTGTCTATACATGTTTTACTGCTCAATCTAGTCGGTATTCTGATTTGTAATGTCAAATTATAACCCCTAAGGAAGTACTCAAAATCCAAAGCTAAAGTACATCGTTTTAAGATATTAATGTTAAAGTCTCCGCATATTACAACTTTCTTGTTTGAATGTGCACATAATATTTTTAAGATAATATCCAATTTATCATAAAAAGTATCGTAATCCTTAGAAGTGGATGGTCTATAGACGCACAATATTATTAATTTAAATTCTGTCAACTCTACTGCACAACATTCTATAACTCCATTAACACAATGTTTTGATATACGAATTTCTTTATATTTATATATTTTTTTCACTAAGATACATGCACCTCCACGACTTTCACTAGACCTCGAATAACATGCTGCAAGACAAAAATTTTGGATATACAAATTGTCTTCATTTCCCGATTTAATAAAATGTTCAGATACACAAATAATGTCAATGTCAATTCTATTACATAATAATTCTTCCATGTGTATAACAAGTAAGTCAGACTTATTCACTAAACCTGCAATGTTTTGATGTATTATAACTAATTTCGAATCACAGAAAAAACTGATCGTTTGTGTTTAAATTATTGATTGACAAGAATTTATCACATTCCCTATTATTATACTCGATGTCTTGAATTAGATTTTCCAAGTCTTTAAATATCCTCTTCATCCCGTAGTAATTTATAGTCCCGTACTGTCTTGAGAACATGTCATATTCAAATGATAAATTCAAATTTGTGTCTAGTAGATATACATAATTATGTGTATGGTTATCCAAATATAGTAAATTATTGAAGCATTCCAGTCTCCAATTAAAAATGTCTGTATTGTCAGCACATTTAAATATTGGCAGACATAATATTATATTTGTATGAGTAATTGCTGATAATGTTTCCCTCAGCATTAAAACTAAATCAAAATAGTTGTTTGTTTTTTTAAAGGTTTGTTTTTTTAAATTTTGTTTTCTTATCAGGCCTTGTAGTACATATGTACCTACCCTTTTTAAAATTTTATTAATATTTTTTTCAACGATTCTTTCCAGCCAGTAGTTTACATCAAGACAGTTCCGGTCATCTGACTTTTATCTAAGGTGAGGTGGTTTAAAAATCCTAAATCCAAATAAAACTAAAATACACTAAAAATAAATTGACCACGTAAACGTGAGGTCGGTACCAACATTTCCCTATTACCTACTTAACCAAGTCTAAACCACGAAATATGGCCGCTAATATCCATAAAACACAAAAAATATCGTTCACAGTTCCTTTAATAATATTCTACTTCAATAATTAATTATACTCATACATGGATTTGTAATATAATAACGTTATTTATAGTTGTAGTAGCCAGTCACGAAATAAAAAATATTTAGTTATTAGCGGGTTTTTGAGGCCTATATAATTACCAATGCCTAATAAATTTATTCCCCTCGCAGCAACACACGAAGAAAGGAAAGGTTTCTTTTGACATTTTTTGACTTTTGGAGACTGTGACTGTGACAGAAAGGTTTCTATCAACCAGTGTCCACAACCACATCAACAAATCTTAAGATGTTTTTAGTATTTTGTTTCTTTCTCTCATCTGAGCTTTTTCCCGTTATGTATATGAGTCCAGGATCCGCTTTCTTACTTTTTCTCATCCACTTCGCACGGCCTTTGGCATCCTCGCATTCCTCACATCCCTCGCATCCCGCATTACGTCAGATTATCCATAAATATCCTCATGAAAGACTGGTCACCCTCGAGTATGTTATAATAACACTGATTTCAAAAAATACCAAGTGAAAACTTTGCTCTTTTCCATCTTCTTCAAATTGGAATCGTTGAATTGTGAAATTCGTCATCAATAAAAAGAGACAGCATATTCATTTTCCGAAGTGTGAAAGGGACAACAGTCACGGCCGACTCAAGTCAAAAGTGCAACCGCAAGCGATCCGGTTACTAAGGGTCGATTTATCGATTATAATGTTTGTCTGTTCTGGTGGTAAAAAATGGTAAGCCCTTCTAGCATAATTTAATGAGTTTCTTTCGGCATTTCTTCTCAGCAGTGGTCGTTCCGAAATGCTAGTAGTTTGTAGCTTTGGTAAATGTCATTTAATTAAGAATTTCTGAATAAATTATTTTATTTTGATTTGTAAATGAATAAGATAATACCTTGACTGCAATAAGTGCGTCTGTATACCTAATAACCTATCTGCAGAAATTGTCAAATTTTTAGTCATTTAGTCAGTTGTCGCAATCGCGACTATTCATAAAATGCTAGCTGCGCCTCTGGACTTTGCACTTATGGGAATTTCTGGATGAAAAGTATGTACTATTCCAGCATTCTACACTTATAAGTACCAAAATATCAATTTTATTGAATTCCGTTCAATAGATTTAGCGTGATTAAGTAACAAACATCATGACACCCTCATATCCATGCTTTCATATTAGGTATTTAGTGCGATAATGGGATTATATTTTACACAAGACTAGCATACTAATTATCAAACCAAGTCCTTGCCTTAACTTTAACTTTTATAGGTTCATAGGATCATTTTCACCAGTCCAACGTGTGTCTACTTATCTGGGAAAAGGCTACCTGACCTGCCGTTTTATTATGTCGGTAAAGTGCATTCGAAGCATCAACATCCGCATAAATAATGAACAAAGTCCAAGATGGCAGACTTACGAATCACGTAAATTAAACAAAGTTCCAGTCCACGTGAGCACTGTAAACAACTTGGAACCCTGACACAGTAAGCTCGCAAGGACGTCAAGAAAATGACTCAAGCAAATGACGTTTAAGTTTGACAGATCGCGGGAAAATTCGCGCCTTTACCGCGAAAACATTATTTTATGATTCACAGGGCAAAGGAATTCGACCGGTATCGGCCAAATTTAGAATTTTTTTTAAGTGCGTCGGGCATTGGAATCTCATCAAGGACGGATTTTGACTCTGCTTAGGTGTGTCATTTTATTGTTATTACGCATCATTTTTGTATAATCTTGAGAATTTTTGGTAAAGTTTAACAAAAACTATTGGATCCTTAGCATTGAATAAACTTATAAAATTCCTTCTTAATAAATTGTACATATAGAAAGGCGGTATTTTTTGTTTCTCTTAACAGCAAACCGCAAGAAATACTAAAACCAAAAAATATAAATTTCCAATAATGACATACGTTTAAAATATTTCATGTTTAAAATGTATTATTTAAAAGCATACCTGTGGTCTATCTACTAACAAAGCGAGATAAACAGACGTACCTATTAGTAATAGAGAAACGTCGGCCGGTGCATAATTGTGAAATGGCAAACTTAATCACACGGAGTACTGCCATCTGCGCATACTTAGATGGCTAATTATTGGCCTAGATACGTCTTGAGAACATTCCAGATGAATGTAGTTCTAGTCTAGCATGGTTGTTAAAATTATCTGTGGTAGAAAGGTCACAGTTCAAATCCTACTGTTCCACCTGTTAATTACTGATTAGAACTGAAATAAAGACTACAAAATTGGAATAAATACATGACGTGCTTTATCAAGTACCTATTTGTCACTGACTGCACCTTCAAATGATTGATGTCATCACGTGAAATACCGTGGAAGTGCGTGCACGTCATAGCTATGGGAAGTCAGCTGGGAAACCTACCGATGCATCGTGTAGGTGTTACATGAAGTGAACTTTCTTTCGTATCGACTGTGTTATTGCTGACACTGGTTGGAGATTTTACTAAAGGCATGACTTGACAGTTGACTTGACGACTTGACAGTTGCCAATACTGGCATATAATGCTAGTAGGATTCGAATACTTCTGAACTTGAAGAAAAACGCCCAAAATTAATAAAAACAAAAATCAAGACAAAACGTGGCAAAATTCAAGTCGAAAAGTTTGTGCCAAAAGGAAAATATTGAAAGTAACATTGACAAAATTACTTCAATTGAGGACGGCCCTGATCTTAATATTCATCTCATCTATGAGGTCAAAAAAACAGGCTATCAAAATCACTCTAAATCACCAATTCATATTATTGTCACAATTTGCGTATCCTCCGGCGCCACCGCCGCCACCTGATTGTATGATTGCTGCAGATTGTATGATTGTATGGCATGTATGAGGATGGATGTAATAATAATGGGAGCACATAACATCCTTATCAAGGAGGTGACGCATCGCGTTAAGATTTTCCGCTTTCCAATGACCTGGTTTGGAGGTGATGAAACCAGAGGACAGAGGGATAGGTCGTGATGTCGTCAATGTATTTCTACTCTGTGGGCCAGGTCGCATTGCTACGTTACGTCCTGCCAGTCCGTTGTGCTAAGTTGTTTTGCATAGGTTATCGTTTGTTTGACATTGATGTGCGTATGGCGAACTCCATACAATTCTGCGTCCATACATTCCGTCGACGGACGTCATAACAAAGGAGTACGACGGAGCAATCGGACCGCGCTGTACATAAAAATAAAATCTATTGAACTCGTAAAAAAATGAAAATTTATTAATTTATCTCCATAAGTCTAAAAGTACATGGCACAGTACCAATAAAAATACAGCGACGGACACATTCTATTCCGTAACCGGCAATACAGTTATAATTAAAACGAAAACTGAAGCAAACATTTTCAATAACATATCCTTTACAAAAACCTTTAGGTGGTTCAGAAATTCTGACCTTGCGACTCACTCGATAAGAAGCCATGCCTTACAAGTATATATTCAATATGATAAATAAATAGGATGACTTAACTTTTGTATGATACAAGAAAAGTGACGTGTACATAAGAATGTTTGCAATCGTTCAGGCCAGCCTTATCTTCTGTTGCTCGTGCGTGTGGGAAAATACCTTTTTAGAAATAACTGGATATGAATATATTGATGATGTAATTGTCGCCTTGTTTGTCTTATAGTCTACTTACACGACGTGGCCAGTACGAAACTATTGAATAAGTTGTATACGTAATGCGACTTATAGTATAATAAGATTTTAAACCACCATTCGATTAGCTAGAAAAAGTTGCGCAGTAAAAAATTATATTTCAGATTTTTTTAATTAATTTTATGTAATTGGTTAATAGCATTAGAAACTCAATTCAAACGTACACTCATAATACTAAGTTTTTTTTAAGACGACCTCAGTGGTGCTGTGGTACAGTACTTGTCTCTGAACCCAGAGGTCCCGGGTTCGATCCCCGGTCGGGTCATAATGGAAAATATTTTTTTTCTGATCGGCCCGGGTCTTGGATGTTTATCTATATATGTATTTGTTATAAAATATAGTATTATTGAGTTAGTATCCCATAACACAAGTCTCGAATTTACTTTGGGGCTCGCTCAATCTGTGTGATTTGTCCTAATATATATAGGTATTTACATATTTTTAATTCAAACGAAATCAGAATTTATTATTATTATTGAAAATTTTAAAAAGAAATCAATCAGGGCAGGGCAAGAAATCAAAATAAAAAGGTGGAAGACGTTATTTAAATTCTTCTTATTTAGATGGATGAAGACTTACGAACGATAGAAAACCTTGGAGAGGGTTAGAAAAAGCCTTTGTCAACTCAGAGACATACTGTAAAACATTAACAAAAATAAAGCTCAGTAAAATCGGCTAGGAATAAGAATTAGATAAAAGATTTAAAAATTGAAAACACACGTGGAGGTAAGGGAAGCTCTCTATTAACAGAGCCGAGAAATACCTTAAGCCACAAAAAGTTAATAATAATAATACATAAATATATAAGTAAACTAAGATAACAAGCTAACAATGTAAATTTACCCAAACATCTGTTACTGATTATATTCTTTTGTAACGATTGGAACAATAATCGTATCTGTGACCAGTGAGATACCTGTTACCGATACCTGTTACCTGGTCTTATCCTAACCTAACACGTGTTGCGATAAAAATAATGGCTGAGTTGAAATTGTAAGAATAATTGTTTAATGTTACAAAGAATAGGTCTATTATCTTGCCATAATTAAAATTTACTAGTACAGTTTTGTCGCTGTGGTGACCATAATAGCTTTTAAACAAGATTGTTTTTAGTGTTCGTAGATGTTGTACGAGGTGACTAACGGACACGTAGCCTTGTCAGTTGATAGGCAACAAGAACCCTAGGAAGGTTGACGTCCATTGTCTGATCTGATACTTGGCATTTATCAGCTTGGGGCCAATTCCAAACAACTTTTGGAAATTTGCAAGGAGGAGCCGATTGACCACTAGATCGAGGAACCCGAATGAGCTTGGATGGTACACACTTCGAAGAGATCCCACTCATATTCCTGAATATGCTCTTGAGTGGTCACCTCAAGGCACCTAGGTTGGACCCAAGCAACCCGGCAACGAAACCTTGCAGCAAAGACAGTCGCGGACTGATCTGATCTGAGGCGAAGCGCATTGCCTAAGACAGATCCCGATGGCTAAGCATTGTGGATGCCCTCTGCCACACCTGGGGGCCTTAAGACTATAAATCATAAGGGTTGACGTCAGGCAGGCTACCGGTTTTAAAATTACAGTCGAATCCTCAAAATTTTCATGTTTGAATAAAATAAATTCATGTAATTCTATACATATGATTTAACCCACTCCCAGTTTTAGTTAGTGAAAAACATTTTCTCCCGTATCGCTAATTTGATTTTTTAAAAGTTATAATCAAGCTACCACCATCTCCGTTAGCTACTAACGCAGTGGCGATGGCATGTGTTTTCGGATCGCTAAACTCGCCTTAAACAAGTTTGCTACTTTCATTGATACGAAATCAATGACGCCTACCCATAGTGACTCATTCAAAAATTACTACAAAACATTTCAGTTATTTCCTTATTCCTTAAACATCAATGGAGCAGTCCGTGTGAACGTAACTTTGTACAGTCAGCATATAAACCTAGTTACCCAAAATCTTAGCATATTCGTCATTATTACCATCACATTAGAAGTCTCACGCAGGGTAACTCGACACGCAGTGGATTGTACCACTTTATGGACTAGAACTAAAGGATAACAAAGGTTTTACACCTGATTCAGGTAACAGATTGAGTAACTATTGTTTCGGTATCTTTGTCTAAACGTTTTGTAAAAATAAAAACATTTCTTTCATTGTCCAAGTGACGTTTTTGGCGTACTCTCACGGATTTTTTCATAAGTTCCCACGTTGCAATGAGTTTACTTTTATTTTTACGTTTGAAAAAAAATCTACACAATTTTTGTAGTATCTGTTGCGTTTCCGATATGGTTTGATTCATTTGTTGGAGAAAAAACTAATTATTACAAGTTAAACACGAGTATATTTGTACTCATTATTGTTTTTTCTTTTTTGTCCGTTGCATTAAAACTCTCAAGATAATTTGATCGAAATCGATAGAGATTTGTTTTATCAATACCTATAATATTTGGCGATAATACAGCCGCTGTGGCTGTTAAAGCCTTTATCTCCGATTTTTCTGATGTTAATGAAAATTAAATTAAGCTAATGAACTGATGGGATTCCTTCGGCGTTTCTTCAAAGAAGTGGTCGTTCCAATACGCTAGTAGTTTGCATCGATATTTATTAGATTATTTTAAAGACGTAAAAAACTGCCTGTTGATTTCTAATTTCTTGATGCTTTGAGTTAAATGAAATCACAAGAGAAATATCTTCGAAACTGTTGTAAAAAGCAACTGAAATCATCCACACTATCGCCGACCATTTCGCCGAGTTTGCCGGATTCGGCATACATTGCTGGTTTTTCATTGCGGTAAATAAAAGCACTCTTACAAACTATGCAATGTTCAATGCATACGTGTCGGCGTCTGTCCGAGTTCGGCGATAGTATGTATCCGGAATAAGGTAGGAAGGTGCAAACGTCTGGTCTTCTTGACCTCAATAACAAAGCTATTAAGGTAGATGGGTCGCCATTCGAACGTTGCTAAGGATGCCTGTTGATTGACACACATTACAAACTGAACGCATTGGTGATCAATTTCTTAAAACAATCAATATTGATATTTATTTGAGACTTCAGTGGATGTCGTAACATGTGGTTGGGGGACGCATAGCATAATTGGCAGCTGATATAACCATCTAAGACCTACACTAATGTATAGGACCCTACATTTGTTAATTGACGTCCTTGGAGAAAATTCCGCGGTGAAGTTTGTTGCGCCGCTTCTTCTTCACCGAGCGCTTTGGAATTCGGCAGTAGACTTAGTTTAAGTAATTTTTTTGACGTCAATAAGTGATGTATATCGTCCTATATTGAATAAAGAATTGAATGAATAATGAATTTGAATAGGCCGAGCTAAATATAAGCCTTCACCTAGATGTACCCATATGCGACCGGCTGCATCCAGGTCTAGCCCGAGTGATAACAGCTAAATCTAGGTCCCGAAGAGCGGCTATCTTCGGGGTTTAGCCGTAACAAATTCATGTAGTTGTAAAAATTGTAACCTTTCACCTTGAAAAAATAAATGTTCCCGTGGGAAATACACGCGAGCGAAGCCGCGGGCATATGCTAGTCGTGAATACGTGTCAATCCTGCAAGTACCCAACTGAGAACCCATTCATATTTTGTAACCTTTACGTGTATTTGTGGTTGACGTCAGGCGATCATACAGACAATCCCACTCACTTCCTACCAGAGGAAGTGAAATTAAGCTCAAGTGATAACGACAAACAGTCCGGCTATAAATCAGTTTGAGGCGCTTGTTAGCAAGTTAATTATTGATTAGAAAACGGTTAAAATTTGTATGTTGCTTTTTTTCACGCGATCGGCTACTTTCCAACTAGTCAAATCAGATTTCCTAATGTCTCCTTGTAGTGCCTCTCCATTACTGGAGGTTGGCCGTCAGTACCGCAAACTTCTCCCTGTCCATCACAAGGCGAAACTGGTGTTCTACTCTGGTGATTCCAGTCCACTCCCTTATGTTTCTAATATCAAAAACAAAAAAAATATGGAGCAACTGCGCGCGGGGCCCTTCTAAACATGATATGGAGATTGTAAGACATAGTGACGTTTTTGTAGTCAAAATGCATTCATAATATACTAATAGACTAAGAGATCAAAAAAAAAATCCATGAGCTGAAGGAATGGACATTATAATCAAACGATAAGTAACCAATGTTGGATTTGGCGTGTGGTTTCCGCCCTAGAATGCTCTATATCCTCACGTATATTTCGTTCAAATCGATTAAGGTACTAGAACACCTTTGATCGCTGATAGGCTAAAACAGCACTTCCAAAGAGAGTTGGTATTAGGGATGCCGCCCACCGTATAATACAAGACCCAAGGCGTCATATACAATGATATATTTTTTAAATACAGCAATTGATATTGTTGAATTTTGATACCAGTTTTGTGCACCTAATGTGCATGTAATAATAACTTATAACAGTGGGCCGCTGTGGGCAGCCCTGGGTCCTAGGTGCTCCCACTCGCTTCCTGAGGAAGTGACGTCATCGCCTGATCTAGTTCTTGCGAAACATGCTCGCTCGTAATTGGTACAGTACGGAATAAAGAAATGTTTACATTCTTAACTCAGTGTTCCATATTTTATTGCATCTTAGGGGAAATAACCAAAATTGACTTAATCAGTTTTTATTAGTGACAACTTGTTAGTGGTATCATGTTTCTTAATGCTGTTATCTGTTATCTTGTATTTGTTTGCAAAGTCCTCGTCTTTTGAAGAAATTATTTTAACAATAGTAGAAGATTGTTTTATTGATCGGACGCAGAGTCGAAGCCAAAGGCACGCTTTCTTTGCAGCTGAGGGTTTCCTCAGCTGAAACAAGCGGCAGTACGCTCAGATTCTTTTATCAATTTTAGAAAACATTCAACACTAAAATTATACTTAAACTTACCTAAAAAATATATAAATCAATTAAAAATCAAGAGCTACGGCTCAACGTGCCCATAAGGCTGGCAGCGTTGCAATTTGCAAGGAGGAGCCGATTGACCACTAGATCGAGGAACCCGAATGAGCTTGGATGGTACACACTTCGAAGAGATCCCACTCATATTCCTGAATATGCTCTTGAGTGGTCACCTCAAGGCACCTAGGTTGGACCCAAGCAACCCGGCAACGAAACCTTGCAGCAAAGACAGTCGCGGACTGATCTGATCTGAGGCGAAGCGCATTGCCTAAGACAGATCCCGATGGCTAAGCATTGTGGATGCCCTCTGCCACACCTGGGGGCCTTAAGACTATAAATCATAAGGGTTGACGTCAGGCAGGCTACCGGTTTTAAAATTACAGTCGAATCCTCAAAATTTTCATGTTTGAATAAAATAAATTCATGTAATTCTATACATATGATTTAACCCACTCCCAGTTTTAGTTAGTGAAAAACATTTTCTCCCGTATCGCTAATTTGATTTTTTAAAAGTTATAATCAAGCTACCACCATCTCCGTTAGCTACTAACGCAGTGGCGATGGCATGTGTTTTCGGATCGCTAAACTCGCCTTAAACAAGTTTGCTACTTTCATTGATACGAAATCAATGACGCCTACCCATAGTGACTCATTCAAAAATTACTACAAAACATTTCAGTTATTTCCTTATTCCTTAAACATCAATGGAGCAGTCCGTGTGAACGTAACTTTGTACAGTCAGCATATAAACCTAGTTACCCAAAATCTTAGCATATTCGTCATTATTACCATCACATTAGAAGTCTCACGCAGGGTAACTCGACACGCAGTGGATTGTACCACTTTATGGACTAGAACTAAAGGATAACAAAGGTTTTACACCTGATTCAGGTAACAGATTGAGTAACTATTGTTTCGGTATCTTTGTCTAAACGTTTTGTAAAAATAAAAACATTTCTTTCATTGTCCAAGTGACGTTTTTGGCGTACTCTCACGGATTTTTTCATAAGTTCCCACGTTGCAATGAGTTTACTTTTATTTTTACGTTTGAAAAAAAATCTACACAATTTTTGTAGTATCTGTTGCGTTTCCGATATGGTTTGATTCATTTGTTGGAGAAAAAACTAATTATTACAAGTTAAACACGAGTATATTTGTACTCATTATTGTTTTTTCTTTTTTGTCCGTTGCATTAAAACTCTCAAGATAATTTGATCGAAATCGATAGAGATTTGTTTTATCAATACCTATAATATTTGGCGATAATACAGCCGCTGTGGCTGTTAAAGCCTTTATCTCCGATTTTTCTGATGTTAATGAAAATTAAATTAAGCTAATGAACTGATGGGATTCCTTCGGCGTTTCTTCAAAGAAGTGGTCGTTCCAATACGCTAGTAGTTTGCATCGATATTTATTAGATTATTTTAAAGACGTAAAAAACTGCCTGTTGATTTCTAATTTCTTGATGCTTTGAGTTAAATGAAATCACAAGAGAAATATCTTCGAAACTGTTGTAAAAAGCAACTGAAATCATCCACACTATCGCCGACCATTTCGCCGAGTTTGCCGGATTCGGCATACATTGCTGGTTTTTCATTGCGGTAAATAAAAGCACTCTTACAAACTATGCAATGTTCAATGCATACGTGTCGGCGTCTGTCCGAGTTCGGCGATAGTATGTATCCGGAATAAGGTAGGAAGGTGCAAACGTCTGGTCTTCTTGACCTCAATAACAAAGCTATTAAGGTAGATGGGTCGCCATTCGAACGTTGCTAAGGATGCCTGTTGATTGACACACATTACAAACTGAACGCATTGGTGATCAATTTCTTAAAACAATCAATATTGATATTTATTTGAGACTTCAGTGGATGTCGTAACATGTGGTTGGGGGACGCATAGCATAATTGGCAGCTGATATAACCATCTAAGACCTACACTAATGTATAGGACCCTACATTTGTTAATTGACGTCCTTGGAGAAAATTCCGCGGTGAAGTTTGTTGCGCCGCTTCTTCTTCACCGAGCGCTTTGGAATTCGGCAGTAGACTTAGTTTAAGTAATTTTTTTGACGTCAATAAGTGATGTATATCGTCCTATATTGAATAAAGAATTGAATGAATAATGAATTTGAATAGGCCGAGCTAAATATAAGCCTTCACCTAGATGTACCCATATGCGACCGGCTGCATCCAGGTCTAGCCCGAGTGATAACAGCTAAATCTAGGTCCCGAAGAGCGGCTATCTTCGGGGTTTAGCCGTAACAAATTCATGTAGTTGTAAAAATTGTAACCTTTCACCTTGAAAAAATAAATGTTCCCGTGGGAAATACACGCGAGCGAAGCCGCGGGCATATGCTAGTCGTGAATACGTGTCAATCCTGCAAGTACCCAACTGAGAACCCATTCATATTTTGTAACCTTTACGTGTATTTGTGGTTGACGTCAGGCGATCATACAGACAATCCCACTCACTTCCTACCAGAGGAAGTGAAATTAAGCTCAAGTGATAACGACAAACAGTCCGGCTATAAATCAGTTTGAGGCGCTTGTTAGCAAGTTAATTATTGATTAGAAAACGGTTAAAATTTGTATGTTGCTTTTTTTCACGCGATCGGCTACTTTCCAACTAGTCAAATCAGATTTCCTAATGTCTCCTTGTAGTGCCTCTCCATTACTGGAGGTTGGCCGTCAGTACCGCAAACTTCTCCCTGTCCATCACAAGGCGAAACTGGTGTTCTACTCTGGTGATTCCAGTCCACTCCCTTATGTTTCTAATATCAAAAACAAAAAAAATATGGAGCAACTGCGCGCGGGGCCCTTCTAAACATGATATGGAGATTGTAAGACATAGTGACGTTTTTGTAGTCAAAATGCATTCATAATATACTAATAGACTAAGAGATCAAAAAAAAAATCCATGAGCTGAAGGAATGGACATTATAATCAAACGATAAGTAACCAATGTTGGATTTGGCGTGTGGTTTCCGCCCTAGAATGCTCTATATCCTCACGTATATTTCGTTCAAATCGATTAAGGTACTAGAACACCTTTGATCGCTGATAGGCTAAAACAGCACTTCCAAAGAGAGTTGGTATTAGGGATGCTGCCCGCCGTATAATACAAGACCCAAGGCGTCATATACAATGATATATTTTTTAAATACAGCAATTGATATTGTTGAATTTTGATACCAGTTTTGTGCACCTAATGTGGGTTATTATAACAGTGGGCCGCTGTGGGCAGCCCTGGGTCCTAGGTGCTCCCACTCGCTTCCTGAGGAAGTGACGTCATCGCCTGGTCTAGTTCTTGCGAAACATGCTCGCTCGTAATTGGTACAGTACGGAATAAAGAAATGTTTACATTCTTAACTCAGTGTTCCATATTTTATTGCTTCTTAGGGGAAATAACCAAAATTGACTTAATCAGTTTTTATTAGTGACAACTTGTTAGTGGTATCATGTTTCTTAATGCTGTTATCTGTTATCTTGTATTTGTTTGCAAAGTCCTCGTTTTTTGAAGAAATTATATTAACAAAAGTAGAAGATTGTTTTATTGATCGGACGCAAAGAGTCGGAGCCAAAGGCACGCTTTCTTTGCAGCTGAGGGTTTCCTCAGCTGAAAAAAGCGGCAGTACGCTCAGATTCTTTTATCAATTTTAGAAAACATTCAACACTAAAATTATACTTAAACTTACCTAAAAAAAATATAAATCAATTAAAAATCAAGAGCTTTGCTACGGCTCAACGTGCCCATAAGGCTGGCAGCGTTGCCAGTTTGCATTGCAATGCTGATCCTTTGATGACACGATGATCACGGGATGATAAAAACATATAACAAGTACCTGTAGTTGCAATGACACCACAACAGTCTTTCGATAAGTATAATATTGTTGCTATATCATATCCTTGGCAGGCTTTGTAGATCATTTATCACTTGCAGAATGCAACAATAAGCCTCTAAAGTAACTTTGTAATGGATCACGAGGCCGCTGGATCTATTTAAAGTGCTGATTCTAATAGATCCTGAGAATTCATTTTCATATGCAAAGGCTTTTTATTATTGTAATAACTTAATACTAGTCAGTATAAATGAAGTTTGCTCTTTAATCCATTCAGGTCACCCCAAATTCATCCCACGGGATGGTTCGACCAAATCATTAAAAAAAATTGGTTAATCAATTCAACTCACTTACTTCAAAAAAGAAACAAATATCGGTATTTTTTTTTAAATGTACATGCGTGAACAAAAGTCTTTGGAAAATAATTAATACACCGTGGGCAAGTTGAACTGATATATCGATATAGTAAAAAGCTTTTCTTTTGATTAAAAAACAAAGGGATTGTTTCATTCTCGGCTCTCATTGCAAAAATATATTAAACAATTAATTCTATAGTAGAAATAATTTGCTGTTTTCGTAAATTTATTGTCAAACACTTTTATTCGCATCTATACTAATCATACAATTTATAGACCTGAGTCGACTAATACAAAATGTGTTTTAGGTTAATATTATACCACGGGATGAGATCGGGCGGCTTGAATTGACTAAGGTTTCAAAAAATCACCCTCCGCTTTTGTCTGTTCTTAAGCTTTCTTCATTTAAACCACGCAACAGATTTTGATGCAATTTTCACTGTTATAGAATACCTAGAATAATCTTTATTGCACACAACACACACCTAACAAACATTTTACTAGGTAACATGAATTTAACACTAAAACTGGAGTGTGCGTGCAATAGGTGAAGGCTCGCAGTGTTAAACTGAACAAAATGCCCAGCAATCATTTTCAGACCTCTGGATTCAAAATGTCACAGCTTAGAATACCACAGACAACAAGATGGGAGAAGTCACCTCAGATCATGGATTTAGTAAGTACTTCGTACAACGGAGTACCTACTAATTTCATGGGAGTCGAATTGTGTTTCACATCTATCTATATATTATAATCAGCACTCGGATCACAATCATAACCTGTTTTGATATACCTTTTGACTATGTACATTATGTACTTTTATATATTATTAGAAAAAAAAACATTGTAAGAAACAATAATGGTAAGCCGATCTGGCATGATAGGACCAACACTGTTCAAATGAGTTTCTTTCGGCATTTCTTCTCAGCAGTGGTCGTTCCGAAATGCCAGTAGTTTGTAGCTTGTGAGAAATAACTATAAATATAAAAATTGACGAGAAAAAGTGCCTGTGAAGGTCTAATTTCTGAATAAATTATTTGAATTTGAATTTAGAGTCGATGATATCTTCAATCATCGCTTTGACGCATGCGAATTATTTCGCCTAGAAAAAAAAAAACAATTAAAATGCATTCAATTAACTGTTGAAAAAAACCTAAACAAGCGGAGGACCGGCACGCGACCCGTCACAATAAATGTCAACAAACATGGCCGCCGTCAATAGTGTTTACATCAACACATGGCCATTGTCTGCACAACCAGGTCACAATAAACAATCATGCGTGATGAGAAATGCCATTGATAAACTATATTATGTGCGTGTCATTTTTTTTTCAAAGAAAAGGGAAACTGTCCGTCTATATTTTAATTTCAATCCACATATGAATCAAATGGACTTTGCGCATCCCTACGGCTGAAATGAGGAAAGAATTGACATAGTCGCGTGTAAAATTCGTGCAGCAACTATAGCCAACCGCACAAAAAGTTACCCTGAATTGATCTCTACACGGTAATAGCGTCGAATTTGCTATTAATTTAGATAGCTTGATGTGCTGTTGCACTTTCGATCTAGTCATCATGCCTAAATCTATACAAATATTATAAATGTGAAAGTATGTCTATCTGTCTGTCCGTTCCGCTTTCACGGCTAAGCCGCTAGACCGATTTTGATGAAATTTGGTATGCACATAAGTAAAGAACCAGTTCAAACATGTGTTACTTTTTTTCAAAAATCATGTCTATCTCTGTTCTGCTTTCGAAGAGAAATTGATGCGGCTGCCGGCAAAATAACTAATAACTAATCCCAACTAATATTATAAATGCGAAAGTTTGTTAACTCTTCACGCATTATTATTTTTTTTATGCCGAAATTCCCACGGGAGCGAAGCCCCGGGGCGCAGCTAGTCTGTATATAAAAGTAACAGTATGGTCTAGGTGCGCATGCAAAACACAATGTTGCTTTAAACACAATGCACTTTTTGTGCACAGTGTTTAAAGCGACCAAAGGAAAGGGCTATAAACTGGATTACTTTCATAGACGATTGGCTGGCAACCTGTCACTATTTCACACTTCTCCATTTTCTACAAAAGCTGATAAATCAGCAACTAGAGTTTATGCTATTGGTTATACCCTAGGTCTTGCGATAAGGTTACCTTGCATTTTCGGAAGGGGGAAAGGATGAGTCCCATTGATGTACCTACAAACTCAAGAAGGATTAGTGGGATTCGAACCATTGAATTTTGGTGGTGGTAGGTAACATAATCAATCCTATCAATAAAATGACCATATTGTCCACGGCCTCTCTCCAGTCTAATGCGAACAACCTGCCAAGTTTGGGAAGACAAGTCAGGCTTGGATATCTCACCGACCTTGCTTTGGCTTCGAGCTGTCTGTTGTCCAAATTAAATGTCATTGATGGGTCAGTGACAGAAATACTACTTCCATAATTTCAGCTACAGGGAGACGACGTGGAGGCGATATTCCCACGAGGGTTTCCAAGCGAGCATCCAGCATTTCTTGTTTTCCGACACTTAATGCTTTACAATGGTGGTACTTTAATAGTGTGTGGTTCCACTCCATATACAAAGGTTATCGTACGATACGAACCGATAAGCAGCTGATAGGCAACAGCAGCATTTCTTAGGAGGGTTGACGTTAAGCAGTCGGTCAGTTGTAAAAACTCAGCGGAATCTTCAAAATTTCAACGTTACTTTTTACCCCGGGCTTCGCAAGGCTAAAATTAAGAATAAATCCAAGCCTTGATTTGCCTGACGTCACTATGTGTTTGAGGGGCTTGGATTTATTCATTTTATTCTTAATTTTAGCCTTTTCCTGGTTGAGGTTAAAGGTGTGTTACCAACATCTCGTCAGCAGTCTGTTAGGTTGGCACCACTTCCTTCCGACAACCGAACAATGGCGGTCTCACGCGGTGCCGTTTCTAGAGAAATTGTTTTCTTCACTAATTCTCTTAAACTATTTTAATTACAAACGTTTGCATTTGACTGATGTGGAGCTGCAGTGGTCATGTGTAATAAATGGATTATATGGCCCTAATTAAACCGGAAAAATAATTTTAATGACCATTTGCGTAAGTTTTGTAGACATTCTGTAGCGAAGCTGTGAGTAACGTTAGTTAAAAACTTTATGCTTGCTTCACATGGAATCGAAATACGAACAATAAGTCAAAAAGAACTTTAAAAATGGTTGATTAAAACTTGTATTGTCTTCAAAATAAGTATAAGTAAATAAAAATTACTAAAAATAATTCGCTGTTACTTATTAATAATTTTGAATTAAATGCTCTTCTCCAAATTACATTTTCCTAGCAACTTGCATTTTAGCAATCGATAAATCCTTCACGAATCACTAAATAATTCAAAAATGGCATGATGCCAAGGAAATTATCCGGCTTCAGTCTGTGATTTACCTCGCTGGATGTAATTTCCTACACTGCACTTTAAATTATCGATTGTTCGATTAACACCCACCGATTATGCTGATAAGTCACGTTGTTCCTCTTCAAGTCTTCCCCTTCACTAGTTGGCCATTCTTTATTTAAATTTTCTACGATCGCACGTGCCAATAAGTAGATAACAAATTACTTACCTTTGTACCTACTACAAATAATTGCCAGTTATTACGAGAAATTAATCTTCCGTTTTCGTAGGAGATAAACAATAGTTACGAAAATGGCACAAGGGAAAAGTTTACACGGTTGATAAGAGGGTTTTTTTATTTATTTATCTAAATTTTTTATCATGTCATAATGTGCAATAATAATGTATTGAAGGCAATATAACTCCGCATTTGAATAGAAGTAGCTTCAACAAAAGGCACACCTTGTTTGTTTTTCACCACGAAAAATGATTAATTTTCCATTATTATTATTTTTTAAATGTCAACATGGCTAAACAACTAATCTGCCGCGCTTTTGCCGCATATTTTTATCATAATCAAGCTAGTGTTGTAATCGACGACTCGACGACAAGAGCTCTCGACTGACAAAGTGAGGGGCAGCAGGTGACACGTGCGCGGAGTTTTTCAGCCCACCCAGCTCAACTGGTTTTAGGAACTCGGAGCCTATAGATTAACAAGAGGTAATTAGCGGCGCCATGGCGAATTACTGCCGACAAGACAGTTAAAGTAAACGAAAATTTTACTTTTTCAAACCACACGCAAGCAAAGGGGGCACAGCTAGTATAATATCAAAATGATTACTTTGATCAAGAACCATAAGTCATGTCATTTACAAGTCTTGTGTTAGTGTCGATCATTAAAATCACACAGTTTTACCACATATTTCGGACTCGATAAAATGCATGATGCCCTATCAGCGATCTCATCAACCCTGCCATGATCATTCAACGAAAACAAAGAAATTGATATTCGACCACGCATCATAGCATTGATCCTTTCTACATTGCCAACAAATTCTACACTATAACACAATAATAACAGTAAAAATATTAGACTTTTTCACTTGTTATTAGTTTATTTATATGAACATGTTTTACGAGTGAATAATATATATTATGTTAAAATTGGGCTATTAATCCAGTACGTTGCCGTCAGTTTTTGCGGCACGCGCGCCGCCATATGCCGCCGGAAGGCCCACTCGACTGGAATATTGTCGAAGCCTTTCACAGGAGCCCGGAGACCTGACATTATGTCATGTAGCTAGGGATCCGTACTCAAAATTTAATTTTTTGCTTCTAAAAAGATATAAATTAAACAGAGACAAGTCACACAGATTGAGTTAGCCCCATAGTTCGTGTCGAACTTATACTTTTTATGGGATATCTACAAACTCAACGGTACTTTTTTTATAACATATAAATAAACATCCAAAACCCAGGTCAACCTAATCGGGGTCTCGCTTAAAGGCATCTGACGTGACTTGAACTGTGTTGAGCTAAATAATCAACCAGTGTGCAAGTTTCCTCACGGTAGTTTCCTTCACCTGAAATCCGCTTAGGGTAAGGTGGTGTAAGATTGCGCACTTTTGAATCAATGGCTCATAAAATGAAAAATGTAAATCTTATCTGAGATCAATCATTTATTTATTCAGTCCAATTCTACTGGATACAAATTAGCATACTAGTTTTAACAAAAAATAAACAAACTTCTAAGGAATTAACAAAAAACCACGAGTCGGGAAATGCGCAATGTTATACACCCTAGTGTGTAAAATTGCGCATCTTGGTGGATAAGATTGCGCATCTTGGTGGATAAGATTGCGCATCCCCATTTATTTGCATAAGTCGCAAATAAAAGCTCCTGAGCCATTGTAGTCTGAGCAATTTTCGTGCCACCACACATTGCACTTATCACACGCGATCCAGTCTTCTTGTATTGGCTCCTTATAAATTTCGCTGCATCCTCCACACTTCCAAATCTTCTTTTTATGGCATATCTTTGGTTTCTTAAACGATTTTTTCATCTTTTTCGCGTTTGGTACATATTTAGGTTTATTTTTCTGTTCATTTTCTTTCTCTTCTACTTCCCTTTTGTATGGTGAACTGCTAATCACTTCCGATTTTTTGTGCTTCCGATTAAAACTCCTTTTTTGTGCTGATTTAGGAAATGGAAGTAATTCTGACAACGGTGTTGAACTTATTGGAAGACTAGACCTCGTTTCAGCAACATGTGATGGCTTCTCAGATACAGATGCGGTTGCTATGCATGTTTTTAAAGGAGGCCCAGCTTGTGGCTCTAAGCGAGAAGGCCCGGGCTGTGGCTCTGAGTGAAAAGGCCCTGCCTGTGGTGGAACAGTTGCAGCGGTGTTGTTAGCTTGTACCGGTGAAACGATGGATGACGTAGACTCACATGAGACACGCGCTGCAGAAACTGACGGCTCCCTTTCAGTAACGCTACTGGCCAAAAAATCAGCGTCTGTGAAAATGTCAGGATTCCAGGGCACAATACCAGTGCACTTGAAGAGTTCCACTCCACGGCCAGGTGTTGCAGCTTGATAAAAAGCCGCTGCAAAAATTGAAGCCATCTGATAGACGGTTATAGCTCTCCCCGGGTGATTGCGGAGCCATTTCTCGCACTCGCTGGAATAAAATTTCTTCAGGGCACCATGAAAACCTCTATCAAGTGGCTGCATTTTGTGGCTGCTGTGGGGAGGCAACGTCAAGGCAATTATGTTGTTTGCACGGTAAAAATCGACAGCTTTTAGTGTGCAATGTGACACGTGATTGTCCAAAATTAGGAGGATAGGCTGGTCTTTAGTTGGCTTCGCGTGATCTTTGAAGTGCGTTAGCCAATCGAGATAAAGATCTGAGTTTATAAAACTGGAATCCGAGACCATACCCACAGATCCAGGTGGTGCAGCGTCTAAGAGTTCTGCTTTCATTCTCTTTCTCCCAAATATAAACACGGGTGGGATAAATTGACCAGTCGCAGACACAGCATTGACGATAGTCACGTTTGTGCCTCGCTCTGCGCTGGAAATTTTATTGACAGAGCGTTTACCCTTTCTGGACAATACTTTCGGTTGTTTATTAGGTACTGTGGATATCCCTGTCTCGTCCATGTTATAGATAGATTGTGGTGGGAAGTTATATTTGTCCATGAGCGCAGATAAATTTATGTAAAACCTCTCCACCTGTGGTCTATTGAATCCTATTGCACGTGCAATGCTTGTGGAAGTGGGCTGTCTCAGGGAAATATCAGGGTGTCTTCGAAGAAAGCCTCGCAACCATTCCTTGCCCGCAATTTTTGTTTCTCGATTGAATCTATGAGCAATATAGTGTTTTTCTGCATACTCGTATGCCGCAATTCGTAATCTTTTAGCTGTCAGGCCATATAACATGTCATCTAATGTATGTAGTTGTTGACAAAAATTTGCTTCTACTTCCGTAGAAAATGTTGTATCAAATCGGCCTAACTTTGTAGCACAATGTGGTTTTTGCAAACGGAATCGTAAAGTAGATTCTGACATCCCTAAAGACGCAGCCACTGCTCTTTTACTTTCTCCATTATCAATTCGCTTGCGAGCCTCGTTCATTATCTCATCAGAACAAACCTGGCGAGTTGATTTTCTCTCTCTTCTGGACATTCTGAAAATAAAATAAAGTAATGAAAACCAATTAATATATACCAATTAATCGAATACACAATCAAAAATAAAAAGCTATTACAATAATTGCAAAATACGCTTTATATTTAATTTTAAAAAAATAGTGGCGTGTAAAACTGCGCGCGCAATCTTACACGCGCTTAGTCTGCGCAATTTTACACATCCAGGTACAATTCTGAACAATGCTATACTAATGCCATCTCCCGCAATAGTGTCGAATAACTTTCTCTGAGGTTGAAATTTGAATGATAGTACTGTGAGAAAATATTAACAAATTACTTAAACTACTTAGTTTTTTTACACAGTAACACTTTACTTTTGTCGGAAAATTAGATCAAACACCAATAAAAACTTTGTACTCACGTATTTCTTGTGTTTTCCACTCGTATTCAATATGTTTACGGGAGCGCATACCAGGCGTGATAGTAAACAAAACACAACTGAAGTTGGCTACGAAGCTCACTCCGTTGTCCTGTTATGACGTGTGCGCAGTCTTATCGACCGCGCAATCTTATACCACCCTACCCTAAGATATTTTTTTTTCAAATTAATATTTAAGAATAATTTCTTAAATATATTTTTTTCTTATACTTGGCTGTCATATGACCCAACGCAAGATAGTTAGCGGTTAACTTCTGAACAACGTTCTATGTCTATTATAATTTAACGACCACACAAAAACAATAATAAAGCCTCAAAATTTGGATAACGCTGATTTGGGCGATCGTAAAGTTTTTATTGATAATTTTATTCAATTTTCCGTACATATTAAAAGTTGTGATTAGATATAATTTAATATTTGTAAATGGACAGTCACTGAACGGCCTACACTAAGCGGTGTCGGGGTCCGATGGCCATAAACACAGGAATGAGCACAATACGCCCAGAACCGCAGACAAATATCTGTGAAAAATAACACAATTATTTCCCCAAGAACCAAGGTGCTCCAGATGTTAGAGGACTTGTGAATAAATAAGTTATAAACATGGTAAAAATATGGTAAAATAAGGAAATGTTCATGAAAACTCATATTAGTCAGCCAGCGAGACAACATTTAAGGAGTGACATTTGGTAAAATTCATTGCAGTCCTAAAAGATAATCTTATATTACGTAGTGCGATTGAAGTATTTGAAATATTTCAAGGAAAATTACTGATATTCGGGTTTTTCATGTACCTAATGATAATGATGCCTTTCCGCCACTCCTTCGGTACTAACCTTGCTTGCTTTTAATTTTTATGTTTTTGTTAAGTGTACAATACATGCCGATTAACCTGGGTCTTGGTTACAGAACTAATTACAACCTTTGGTCAATTCACAGTAATAAAATATTGGTATTGTTTTACAAAATTTCATTAATTGATACTTGGAAATTAAATTCTGTCTCTGAGCGTTTTCTCGATTCCTTCCTCAACCGCATTGGAACTTAATGTCATTTTTCCTACTTTTTCTTCTTTCTCAGGTCATTAACATTGTCCTTGCAGACATCGAGCCAGAACTTGTTAGAACACATAAAACAGGGGCAAAAATCTTCTTTTAGACGTTACAACCACCAACTCGAGCTATCATAGACGCTAGACAAGAAGAAAATTGTACCTATTTAGTAATTTCCTTATTCAAAGTCGTTTGCAAAATTCGCGAAGTCAATGACAAGTGGGCTGGGCATGTAGGCATGTTAATTGGCCACAATGACCACTCCGTAGCCCATATACGACCACGCGTGGGCCGCGAGACCACACTGGGCTAATTCACGGACAAGAACCGGCCTCTTTGAATGAAAATGAAACGTTTTGACTAAGTCCGTAACTGGCCGGGTTTTAAGAAGTCCAGGAGTTAGCCCAACATTCCGCCAGCCGCATCTTAACAACAACAAAAACATGACCCCTCAAAGTCCAAGCCGACTAACTTAATACATCTTAGTTTTAAAGAAATTTGGGAGGAGAAGAAGGTCTTCTGATGTTGGTCGGCGCAGTCGGTCGGTAGTGAAGACTTGATGATTGTTTGAAGCTATATGTTCTCATGGTTTTGTTGGATGTAGTATCTAATTGTTCTTGAAAGTACATATCTACTTTCGCTGTGCATACGGCACGGCGGCGATTGAAAAAGTGCAGAATACATTCTGAAGACATTTTCTGGATTTGTTAAACGATTAGTATAAATACCTATTTATACTAATTAATATGAAAACCTACTTAATTTATTACACATAAAAACAGAAGAATCACCAGCAGGGGGTGTGAAATAAATAAAGTTTTAAATATTCAGGAATATACATACTGTCTCTCTCTTCTGTCTGAGCCATTATACCGATTTTTTCCCCAGCCATAAAGTATCGGAGTCCAGGGTCCACTTTCCTAATTTTCTCCACTTTGCACGGTCTTCGGCCCTATTGACACTTTTAACAGCCTACGTGAAATTAAGTACTAGGTAATTAAGAATTCATACATGTTCTATAGATGGACAATATAAGCAGGTACATAGTAGCACAGTGTAGCCGGTAAGTATATGGCCGTAAATATATGACTAAGGAGAAATGGACACGATCTCATTAACAATTAAAATGATCTGAAAGACATTGTAGGGTTTAATAAATTATATACGTTGTTAAGTAGGTATATTTGTTTACATGGACAATCAATTACTTATATTAACATCGAATGGAACAATACCTTTCGAAATTACAGCTTATTCAAAACTTTCTGTAATAGACATCCAGAAAGTTTTGAACACAAACATGTTTATAGGTTTTGTCTCGTCAAAATACTATTCTTAAAACTTGTCTGGTTTACTATTCTTAAAACCAAATTGCAGGTTTTGTAGTTCATCCTTTGGCTATATTACATTATTTATTTTTAATTGTTTACATTAAAAAATGCAATTTATGACAAAAACATTGAAGGAACTTATACCTGCCTGTATTCCTGTTTTAACATTGAAATAAATGTTCCTATCATCTTTTAAAAAAATATCGCTATCTCGAAGTACCTACAAAGGAAAAACCATTGCATATGATTATGCGAGGATAACGCAATGTGAATCACGGACCAAAAAATGGTTGTAGGCGATGTGACACACCGAGTACAAGCATCCTGGTAGCCACATTGAACTCCAAAAACGGCATAATCTAGCACAGGCGGTCTATTTTGAGCGTTCATCGGGAGTAAGTGATAGCCGGCTATTCCGGGCGAGGCAGGTTTTCGGGAATGTCAACAAACGGACGAGCACTCATTCAATGAACTCTATGCAACGTCGGTGGCGGACCGGTCCCAGCCCAACTCAGTATTCATAAAAATTATGCTCCCAAGCGCTCAATGGACACTTGCTTCTTGTTTGCTGTCAGTTATAAACTACTGGAAGACTAATAAGAATTAACATTTGAATGACGAATTCTACAAACACAAATGGTTATTAACTTTTGAGCCTCACTACTTTTTAATTTGTATAGTTATCATGTATTTTCAATTCACAAATGGTGCATTTAATGTGAATATAGCACTTTCGTTTGCGTGTCAGTGATATTACTCCACCGGTTCATTGGTCAATTTCACGGAGCTAATGGATACTTATATTTTTGTACTAATTGTAAATAGGCAATCGAATTGCACAAGTTTACGAAAAGTAAATGCGTGGGCGTTGTGACGTGTGCTGTTCATCTGATCTGAGAATATTGCTCAACAATAGATCATAAGAATAACCGATAAAATACTTATGATGATGAAACCCCAATGTAGTTCAAGATAACAATGATTAACATTTCATTTTAGGCAACATCAAAGACCCTGTACTCACCAGCGTACGTGAGAACCCGAATGGGTCTGCATACCTGCCACATAATAGGAACATGAATGAAAAACATTTGTTAAGGATTTAGTTTCGTATAATTTTCTTTTAACAAATGATCAATAGAAAACTGTATAATTAACAAGTAGCGTCTTAACAGATACTTCAAAATTATTTGAGGATGTAGGTATATTATACAAGTACTTTGGAATGTTCATATAGACAACCTCATATGAATCAATTTACAGACACCCGTTTAGGATTAGGGCTCCGGGGCTGGGTCGGCGGCCGGCGCTCCGCATTCGTCAACTGGTGAAAAGCCACAGAATGGTACATTAGGGTCTAATATAAAACAGCGCCGCGCCGGCGGCCCCGCCCGTCTCGCAGCCTATTGACAAAATTTACTATTTTTTTACAGCCCCGACCAGTGCAGGTCCCAAATGAAATGGAAAATTACGAATTAGACATTAAATAGAGAGCATAAAGTAGGTTTTCAATGTTTCACATGTTAAAACTAAGTATTCCATGGGATTTACATATTTTTATTATTTTCACAATAACTATGGCAAGTTTACTTTGCCAAATTGTTTATATCATTTAAATACATTCAAATGTATGCTAAATATTTGTTTAACATAGTTTTTCAGATACCATGTTATACTAGGCCAAAAATGGTGAAACATTGTTTGCGGCAAGAATATAGACAAAGCTTACTGGGCGATCTGCACTGGACGGTAGCAAATTTTACACCATCCAACGTAATATTCAATTTTTTACAAAATACAGGACTAAATGGAGATTCATAATGAGATTACAATAGGGCATAATACGCGAGGCCATGCTTAGCAGGGTGAATGAAATGCAACCGTGGCCATCCAGTAGGCCGGCTGCCGCTGACCGACATGCAGTAGGCTGGCTACTGCTGATCAACATTTACTAAATAAAGCAGTCAATAAATAAACGATCATAAATATCTAATAAATACCTACACAGGCTATATTTACAAGGAGCCTTTAATAAGGGCACATTTCAGCCTTCAAACAAATATAATACAGCACTATCCCAGCGGGATATCAGGTATAAATTAAAATAAAGTAAAGCTGCCGGCTTAATTGTATTACAAAATAATACTGACACCAGTAAATACTCTATCCACGATGGAATGTGCGGGCTCCCGCCCGACGGCTATAGGAACCAACTACTCGCTGCCTCGCACAAGCATTCAATTCATCACAATTCTATTTATATAGAATGGAATATAATAAATACAATTAACATTGATTGACAATTACCTAGACAGTACTCTGGCTTAAGACCCTAACCAGTAACTTTTGCTACTATAACAAACAATAACATGCAGTGTGTGCAGCAAGCCACTGCGACAGCTGGGATGCTGCACACACCAGCAGCTCTGGCCAAACAAGCACTACTCCAACTTTATTCTGTTTCTAGCCAGAAACAGGCAAATTGGGAAATGCTTCTTTGGCCTGAGGGGCAACTTCGGCCTCTGTATCTACAGATACAGTGCCACAACAACATATAACATTATAACAGCTCGAAGCGAGTAGCAAGGTACAGGTTGTTCCATCTCACACATTCAATATACACTGTTGAACAAATATAGAATACAATTCACAAAATGAACACTGGGAGACTGAAATTTTGGAACTGTGACTTCCAAAGGGATTCGATCATATATACAAAGAAATTCCTTTGAAATAAATTATAAACTCCGTAAAATAATTATCACATAAATTTTGCTTATATCTTTTGTTCTCTCAACATAACTTAACACATAATCTATCTATATATACACGACAGTATAAACAAAACAGTCCGTGCTGTGCTAGTGAGGTGGATGGTCGGGCAGAGCCTTGCAGAGCGACACGCGGCCGCGGGGCGCCGCCACTGCCACCAGCTGCACCTGCCCGCGCTCCTCCGAGAAGGGCGGCGCCTTCGCCCGCCGGTGCAGGCGCACCCACGCGCCGAAGCAGACTAGAATCGCCAGGAACACCGCCACGGTCGCCCCGCCGGCGATCGACGCCGTCTCCATCATGAGCTGGCGGCTCGTCAGCACGTACGAGTCGTCCAAGTCCTTGAACTCGCATCGCTGACCCACGAACCCGCTACGGCATTCACAGTTGTAAATGGGACTGTCCGATATCACCACGGTAAAACACACTCCGCCGTTGAGGCAGTAGTACTCTGAGTACTCCTGCTCGCACTTGAACGTAGGGAAGGTGACGTTGAGCCGCGGCTGCGGCGGGGGCGGCGGCTGCGGGCGCTGCGGACGCGCGGGCCTCGCGGGCCGCTTGGAGATGGAGCTGGAGCACGCGCCCGCCAGCGCCCAGGCCGCAGACACCACCGCCCACCAAACTACCAACGATTGCATTTTCCGCACGATCCGGAGGGTCGGCGCTCGCGGTACGTGCACGATTTTGACATTGGACGGTGACTTATACGAAATCCGAGAGGCGATGACATGACCGCTTTCGAATTTCGAACACGAACCCTTCGCTCGCATCCGCGTCGGCGGTCCGCCCAGACATGTTTCCTGTGTTAACTTTTTTTACGTCGACGATCACTCGCTCATGACGGAGGCGCGGTTTCTAAAGGCGCCCGAGATATCGCATCGATCCCTCCGCGGGCATGTCGAAAGTTAAACACTAAACACGACTTAAAACTTTTGGTTAATAGTCGTTCTTCACAATTATTCACGGAGCACATACACACAATGTCCCGTTCGAACGATACACACAAAATGGTGCTGAGCGAATCGCAATCACACTGCGCTCGGCAAGTTGTCTATGCGCGACTGACGGAGGGCGACTACTACATCCGCCATCTGCCGACGAGAATGAATGCGGTGAACTCGACGCCGTGTGCTTGTGTGCGTAAGCTGTTCCTGTGCACGTATTTGAAAACTAAACCACACACATACGTCATACAAACCAGTGTGAGTATTTTTTTTTGTAGGGAATTGACATGAATAGGTGGAAAGAGGGAAGAGGTAATTCTTTCTCAATGATCCTGTCTCCATATAGCTTGCCTGTCCTATGATCCGAATGCAAGAATTTCGTTTTGTTGTTGCACTGCATTAAACCTATTCTAATAATGCGTTTGATCCTTCATTTATTTGGAAATCAGTAGGTATATTTTTAGGTCAATATTTTTTACCAACATTATTACATATTTTAATATTTTTACCTACCCTAAAGCAAACCTACCCTTCCCATTTCCATGAATCTTTGATATACTAAATTTTATGTTTACTAATGTTATGTTTACTAGGCATGTGATAAAAATTCATAGCCTTAGCATCAGTGGTATTGTTTCTAAAGGTCCAGCTATTTTTCTTCTCTGTGGTATTGTTTCTAAAGGTGGAACACGAAATAAACTAAAGAAATCCCCTACTTATCCCTAAAAAGTTTATTCCTAACAAATAGGTTTATAGGCTTTATACTATTTTTTAAGAACAAACGTTAAAGTAGATTCTAGTTCTAGGTATGATAGGGCTAGCAAAGCTACCATACCTAATATGATACTGGTTTAAGCCAGTTACTTAAGTTTTGTAATAAGACTGGTTTTAAATAAGTATCTAGATAAAACATAGTACTGATGCTTGTAACTCTTCAATAGAAACAGAATATAATAGAAGACAGAATTTTAAAAATTATAAAGGCTTCCGACTTTTGGATCATAGAATATGTGTTGTTGCATTCAAAAAACAGCAAAAACTGTTCTGAGATATTGATAAAAGAAGAGTGATCAAAAATTGCTATTATTTTCAATACTTTTGTGCGGTGTGCGTGATGCCCCTAGGAAATTGTCTAGTCTGCCTTACGTACGGCATAACGAATCCGCATTGAAAGCTCTTATTAGTAAAATCCATACTTATGCGTAAAATTTGTATAATACATAAAAATATTTTTTACACATTCGCATATATTTACTTAAACGGGAGCAGACATGGGTTACTCTTTGGACATGGGTTTTCACTGAGTATTTTCCCTAATTACTGAATGCGTATAACGTTTATACTTTTCCTTACATATTACAAACTGTCGCGTCAAAAAAACGGAATTTTTGTACGGGGTTTTCACCAATTTATTATAATTTTACTAGAGCGAAGCCGGGACGGGCCGCTAGTATTCAGGTAAAATTCCACGTATCATGAGCGGAGCTTTTGTTGTGTTGTTTCTTATGCACTTCACCTCAAATGTAATAATTTTACTTCCAGGATTTTTCGATGAAAAAGCTTGAAATGTAATTTTCGTTTTCAACAAATTATAGATGAATGTAACAATAATAATTAGACAAAAAGAGAGTGAAAATTTGGGAAGCAATGCCTATTAAATAGATCTAATTTACTCGATTAAAAAATCGTGAGTAAATTACTAAAACGACAAATGGATGCGTTCTGAATTCATAGATATTATGAACGCATCCATAGAGTAGTGACATTTTATTGACAATGACAACTTCACCTGTTGCAAAGTCATGCTTAAGTGCATTGTCAATATCGTTAACTATCGATAGTTTTTATTGAAAATATTAAACTGAAAACATAAGAGATAGGAGATTTATATCAATGATTTATCGAATTGGTCCTTCAAAGTGTTTTCTTTTTGATTTCTTTCTAAATTATTACTATCGATAGTATTTATAGTTTATGTATTATATATTGCAGAGCAATACTGTCGATAATATTATTCCTTATCAATAGTGTTGCACCAAAACTGGCTATTGATACTGTCAATGGTATCGATACTATCGATATTACGGAAAACTATCTTTATACTATCGATGCTATTGCTTGTTCTCAAAATATCGATATTGACTATCGAGTATCAACACTAATTGTCAACATAACAGTGAGAGAGAGAGATGAGATCAATTGTCAATTGTTCTTACTGAATAAATTAATTTTGTTTGTGAACTTTTCGTAGAATTGCTGAATTTTAAGATACGAGGGGAAAATTAATAGACCAAATATTATCATAAGTCCTTAATAAAATTTCCCGTAATGTCAGAGTCGTCAAAATCGAAGTCTTTGAATATAAATCCCACTCCAACATTGCAATGCAAAGATCTACACGAATATTTAAAAAGCCGCACGCCACAGTTTTTAGAGACACTCTATAATTATCCCACTATTTGTTTGGCTGTCTACCGGTAAAAAAAACTTTCTGCATTTATTTTTTATGAATAATATTTTTAAGGTTAAAACACCACTTCATTTGGTGTATCAATTGTTTATTTTTTGTACCAGTGAACTACCAGAATTGGCTCGACACTTCGTGATCCGCTTGTTGTTTGTGGAGCAGCCTGTCCCACAAGCCGTGGTCACCTCCTGGGTCTCGCAGACATATGCCAAGTAAGTTATTACGTCGAAATAGATAGATACCAACAGTGTAATCTACACCAACATCTTTGAGTTAATCCCTGAAAATCACATAACATTACACACTCAAAAACATGTAAATGAAAGGGAACTCAGTTTAAGTGAATTGGCTATAGAACTTGTAACACACTTGATATAGCATCCTGTTGGGTCACCCTACAATTCGTAACACTTCTCTTGAGAAATAAATTTATAATAGCAGCTTGTCCCGACTTTGCTCAGGTAAAACCACAATAAATTAGCACCTAAACCTTCCTCAGGAATCACACTATCAAACAAATTGGTGGAAAAACATACCAAAATCCTTCTGGTGGTTTTTGAGTTTATTATTTAATACAGACAAACAGCCTCGACTTTTATAATATGTAAGGATAAATATATCATAATTGATTCAGAGACCAGAGCAAAGCATGTGAGGCTCTGTCAGAACTGTCGGTGTGGCAGGAGGCCCCGATCCCGGGCGGCATGCCGGGCTGGATGCTGGCACAGTCCTTCAAGAAGAACCTTAAAGTTGCACTGCTTGGAGGGTAAGCTGTCACTCATTTATCATAAGTCATAGCCATTTGCTATGTCATTTGGGGTTGTCCTAATATTGGATAAAATAAATAAAACTCATTCAGTTGTATTGTTGACTTACATAATTCTTGCAATAAGCTATCAACATATTCTATTTTTTATGTAATTACTAAACTACATACATATAGTATATACTTACATATTAATAGCTCTATTTTACAATGTTTATCATATTTCATAAAGCAGAATTTGAAAATGTTGTTTTGATTAAGAACTTAATTAATACATCATCCATTTCAAAATAGATTATTATATAAAAATATAACGAAACACGCCAGGCATGTTTTCTCAGCATTATGGTTATTTTCTTATCTATTTCCAGTGGAAGACCATGGAGCATGTCGTCGTCACTAGAACCGGATGGCAAAGCCCGAGATATTGCATTCCTCGATGCATATGCTTTAGAGAGATGGGAGTGTGTCCTGCACTACATGGTGGGAAGTGCTCAGACTGAAGGCATCAGTGCGGATGCTGTGAGGATACTACTACATGCGGGGCTTATGACTAGGTAAGCTTCATAAAGTTACTTACATTTGTCAAGGACAGTTTCCGTCGATAAATCTCATTATTACTACCCCTTCTGTTTGCTTATGAGATTGATGTTTAAGGTTTATTATATTGCCTACATAATTTCCACGAAATTGTACTATACAAAATAATTATGTAATTTTTTTTTTTTGGAGAGGCAAAGACTATCCAGGTCTTTTAGATTTTGTACCCCACATTGTCTTATCTATTGTACAGAGACGCAGAAGATGGTTCAGCAGTCATCACTAGAGCAGGTTTCCAATTTCTTCTGTTGAGCACCGCAAAACAGGTTTGTTTTTGGGTGGTTCGCAGAGCGTTTCGACCGCTGCGGCTGCGCGGTCATTACAATCCCTAAATTTTCTTGAAGAAGGAATCATTTCCAAAATCTATCATTAAATTGACATTACAATTAATTACATTAAAATTTGAAAAATTGTAATGACAGCGCGTTCGCAGCGGTCGAAACGCTCTGCGAACCACCCTTTTGTCTTTTACTGATGAAATAATATTTTGCACTGTTGTGAGAATTTTAAAATAGTTATTAAAATTGCATAGTCCACGTTCACTATTGAGTTCTGGTATATTTACGTCTTTAGTGTGATCCAGTTTAGAATCTAAACAGATCTGCATTGCAAATTCGTACGATCAATTTATTTTTAATTCTAATATGATACATTTGAAGTTCCTAAATTCCTAAGTTCCGTAAGAGTTGATGATAGGCCTGTAGCATGTATACAAAAAGTAAAAACAATTTTAGTTACGTGATTTTCGCCGAACTAAATGCGCCTAGCGTGTCACCTGTTCGTTACACGCCTGGTGTGTTATTCCGTAATGATTATGTAAATTTTAGGTGTGGCTGTTTCTCCAACACTACCTGCACACGGCCGAGAAGAGGAGTCTCAGCTCTGCGGAGTGTCTCGCCTTTCTATATCAACTTAGTTTTAGTACGCTTGGCAAAGTAAGATTTTTTTATAATATTTTTTTTTAATAGTTTTCCTTTTTTTCTGTTGTTTAACTTGTGTTAATGTCGTATTCGTGTATATTATGATTATGTCAATGTTTGATAATCAAATATCAAATTAGTTAGATCCTATTTGATGGTTTTGTGCTTATTTGATGAATAACATAATTTGTTATGATTTACTTAAGAAATTTCGACTCTAAAAGTAGGGACATAAATATTTTCCTGACAGTAAATGCTTGCGAATAATATGGTTATTTACTCCAGGACTACAGCACAGAAGGCATGAGCAATAATATGCTTGTGTTTTTGCAACATCTCCGCGAATTTGGATTGGTTTATCAAAGGAAGGTAAGATTATGATTACAAAAATAGATAACTAATATTATAAGTGTGTTTGTTTGTCCTTGTATCACGTCAAAACGGATTGAACCGATATGATTTTTTGTGTGAAGACAATTAGTGAGCTTGAGAGGGACATAGGCAAGGCTACTTGTTGCCCAGAGCGAAGCCGCGGCTAATAGATATAAAAATCCCCTATACAATTTAAAAATATTTATTTTTTTAAAAAGCTGTTAAGTCTGATACTAGATTAAGATTTTCATTATTACAAAGAACAAACAAACAGGCGTGCGGCCCACCTGATGGTAAGTGGTGACCGCAGACTATGAACGCTGCTACAAAAGGAGGTGGTAACTACAGGTGAATAAACCTTTTCACCTACTTTTGAGGAACTACATACTTGTTAAATGTTATTGTTAATATTTATATACAACAGCGCAAAGCCGGGCGCTTCTACCCCACGCGGCTGGCGCTCAACATCGCGTGCGTGCGGGACTCCGCCCCCGCGCTCCCCCTCGCCCCCTCCCCGTCCGCCTCCGCCCCCGCGCCGGCGCCCGCCGCGGGGTACATCGTGGTGGAGACCAACTACAGGGTGTATGCGTACACGCAGACAAATCTGCAGGTCGCTTTGTTGGGACTGTTCACGGAACTCATGTATCGGTGAGTTGTTGTTGATATTGGTGATTTTCTTTATTATGTACTAGCGGCTCGTCCCGGCTTCGCTCAAATTCAAAAATTTTTTGACGTCAATAAGTGATGTATATCGTCCTAAATTGAATAAAGAATTTTGAATTTGAATAACACAGATCTCAAACTTGCTCGGAGTTAATTAGTACTCTTTATTGTGCTTACACTATATGGGTCTGATTTATCCGTATATATTTATTTTCTTTAAATAAATTGTTTGTAAATTATGATATCAAAGAAAACCATTTAAATGTGACCTTCATATTTCGCAAATTGTCCCCTGGCCCTGTCCACCCCGTAAGGAGTAAATACGTGATATCTGACTGTATCAAAGAAATTCATTAATTCTGAATAAACATATATTTTTGATAATGTTAAAACATTTATTTGCCAACCTCGGTGGCGCAGTGGTAAAGTGCTTGCCTCTGAAACGTGAGGTCCCGGGTTCGATCCCCGGTCGGGTCATGATGGAAAATGTTTTTTTTCTGATTGGCCCGGGTCTTGGATGTTTATCTATATATGTATATGTTATAAAATATAGTATCGTTGAGTTAGTTATCCCATAACACAAGTCTCGAACTTACTTTGGGGCTAGCTCAATCTGTGTGATTTGTCCTTTGTCCTTATATTATATATGCAGTAGAGAGTTTTATATATTTGATCGTGAAATCGTTCCCAGGTTCCCGAATTTAGTAGTGGGCGTCCTAACCCGCGAGTCGGTGCGGCAAGCGCTGCGCGGCGGCATCACGGCGCAGCAGATCATACACTACCTCGAGCAGCACGCGCATCCACAAGTACCTACTGTTTTTTTTTCTTCAATTATTTACGTAACTGATCGAAATTAGCTTTTAAAATTTCGTGTTCATAAAATAATTTTCGTATGCCAATATGGTGAAACATTAGAAATTTATAAATCTATTCAACATAAGAAACACGTGCCATAAGATTTCGAAAATTATTTTACGTTGATTGAAACGTAATTACGTTCACAGAAATTAAAAAAAAGATACGATTTTAACTCACGACAATTTTCCAGTAAATTTTTATGTAAATACCCTACTATTGAAAGTATTGATAGACTCACTTGTTTGGACACAATCAATTCATTTAGTTACACATAAAAGTGCCCATAACACTTGCAGCATTCCTCCGAAATTAAAATCTAAAATTCTGCTTTCAGATGTTGAAATCGGAAACTAGTTTGATCCGGTCGACGTCAGTGCTGCCCCCTACAGTGGTGGATCAGATCAAACTGTGGGAGTCAGAACGCAATAGATTCACATATACTGAAGGTGTAGTTTACAACCAATTCTTGTCACAGGTGAGTAATTTTAAAGTTAAAACGTGTGCCATTTTGTCTAAATGTCAGAGGAGTGCTGGTTTAAGTCAACGTCACATTTGACAATGCAGCACATCCATTGTTTTATTAACTTGTAATAATTAGTTACATGGAATTAGTTTTGATATTATAACATACTATATTCCGTGTCAATCTCTACCTTGACGTTGGCAAAATCATCGTTTTGGCGGAGCCATGAAATTAAAAAAAAATTAGACTCAAGATGTTTGATATCAAGATTCATCAGTTTATGCAATATTCATCGTTCTGTGAATTCGTTTTTTTGTGCGTCTATTTTTGTATCTTATACACTTCGGACATTTTGGACTGTGTTACATCGACCTGTGGTCACCGATCGAGGCATGTATTAAGTATATTTAACAATGAAAGGCGAAAGTTTATGAGGATGTATGTGTGTACGTTTTTTCTACAATCTACAGGACGGATCGTTACACGGGTAGAATATAACTTGGAAAATTCTGAATTTTTTTCTTGACTATCAGCAGAAAATTTTTTCATCGATTGTCCATTGTCTTGAAATTCCCGCGAGTGAGCGCTGAGCACTGTGCTGCCCGCAGGCGGACTTCACGCTGCTGCGCGACTTCGCGCGTCAGCAGCGCGTGCTGAGCTGGCACAGCGAGCGCGCGCGCAGCATGCTGGTGACGCGCGCGGGGCACGATCTCGTGCGCAAGTTCTACAAGCGACACTCCAAGGCTTCCTAGGCTCAGCCTCACTCGACGAACTAATACATTGCTCATTCGCCGCTGTTATTCATGTAATATGAAATAATTAACGTTCTACAGGAAATAATCATATGACGAATATCTCTCATATTCGATAAGTAGGTCCTTATTACCCCCAAATGGGGCTAGAAAAGCCCTAGGGCCGTAATAAAAAAAAAAACTTCACATCATACTGGCAATAGACATCATGCATTCAGCCCAATGAGCAAAGGGTCGCTTCGCTGTTCAGCCTTGTCTTCGTATTAATATAATAGTTGTCAATTTTGAATATCGAACGGCAAAGCTCAATTTCATTCTTGAAAAAAAAAATCTTTACTTGGTTATTTTTAATAAAAAAAAGGCGGGAATAGAAAACTTATAAATTTTAACTAGGTAATAAAATGTTTTATTCTTGTAATGCCGGTTTTTTTCTACTTACCTCACAATCAAAATGTAAAGCAGAGTAGTCAGCTCGGCGTCAGTTGCACCCTCGAACTATAGGCGCCTGCGCTGCGCTCATGCGCCTAAATATCTCGGGCTGCAATTAATGCCTTACAGCCCTTGGCTACTAATCTACTATTAAATACACTACATAATGTGGTCTTCTACGTCTGTTTATAAGCTTTCTTTTAAACCACGCAACGAATGCAATTTTCTCTGTTGTCAAAAGCCGGAACGGATCGCTAAGCATATGATTAAACCTAATATTTTAAAATAATTATAATTTTTTGACAATAGAAAATTCGCCATGTAATAATAGTTTTCATTTGTCAGTCTATGTATTAGTGTATGTAATGTATAATATCTTGTAAATAAATGATTTTTACATAAAGAAAGTCGTATCAATTAAACATCAACTGTTTCCGCTAATATTAATTTACGTGTCTATAATTTAAACAAAATATATTTTAAAAACCATTTTAATCAATAATTATTTAAATTTAACTTATCACTTACTGGATACTTAGAAGACAGCCTTAGAACATAACCAACACATTTATTTCACAAATAGCAGTTTATTTATGTCAATGTATGTATGTTCATGATTACCAAACGTTATTTTTTATGAACTAAACAATAAATATACTCTCGAAGATCTTTTTTTTGTTGCTTAATCATCGTCGATGTTTGATATTCTAGCTGATTTCGCAGGCACTTCAGATTCCGGTCGAGACAAAGTATATTTGGTAGGTTGTCGGTACATGTTAGTTTTGTGGTCAGTGTGTCATGAGACGGGCGGCGGCGGCGGGCGGGCGGGGGCGAGGGCGGCGTACAGCTTGCTGACGGCCGAGTGGACCACGCGCTCTAGCGACTCGTCTTCGGGACATTTCACCTCCTGGGAAAATTAAATTTATTTTAACTTTTGGTCTACGACGCTATACAATTTTAATTCAATTTATTCAGGAAACAAAATACATTTCAATATTATCTACATTAAAACCTAATCATTATGGTGTAGCGGGAGCCAGGTTATCATGCTCGACCGCCAGCGCAGGGAAGATTTCCCGCACGTGACAGACAGTGTCTTATATAATATATACAACCTCCGATATGACACCGTCTGTCGCGTGCGGGACATAAGCATGCAGACAGAAGAAGATATATTATGCTTCCAATCGAAAACGCATTGTCTGCGCGGTCTAGGCTTGTTAGCTTCTGGTGAGTGAGTCGACCGTAGCGCCATCTGTCCGTAGAGTCGTCGATCACTTGTTGCTTGTTATTCGTTGCTTTTATGCATGTGGCGTGGTAGATGTCGCCACAATGGTAATGTAAGTAATTGGTACAAAAGGAAGTTATCATTATCATATACTAAAATATAATACTTAAACTATCGTACAAATAAACGTGACCTGGACGCCCGTCAAAGTGCTGGCTGACGAGACGAGACGAAGATCTTTGGGTCTCTGAGCCAACGAAGTTAATAAATTAGTTCATTAGGTAAAAACAAAAAGTTGCAAACAAATTGCAGCAAATCAAGAAACCCTTAAGACTCACCATAGCCATTAGATCGATATCCGCCCTCTTGCCATCCACTTGTACGTATAGTTTGTCTCCTTTGAACATCTTGGGCACTGAATCTTCACCGAACATTTCTTGGAGCATCTCTATCACACATTCCTGTATAGAATATAATTGTATATCACATCAATTGGTCTTGTACTGTTTATCATTAGTATATAGATTAGTACTACTCTGTGCTCATATGTGAAAAGAAATAAATGATAACTTTAAATTATTTTCTTCTGCCATAAATATCATTATCTGCAGCCCTCCGCGACCCATTGGCGGACTCCTGTTTACTGCTACCATCTCTGATGATAATTAGAGATGGATTCGCCATAATAACATGTTTTGAAAAAAATATTGAAGAAATTGCGCTTAGCGTGTTTTACGATATAAGCCACGCTAGGCGTATTTTCCTGAATCTATAACCTGATAGAGAACAAGTATCATTATATTTATATATACTATTATTAAAGAGATGTAAGCGTTTGTGAATTTGTATGATTGAGGCGGGTAATAACCGAAACTATCGAACCGATTTCAAAATTTTTTTTACCATTAGAAAGGCACATCATCCAAGATCGCTATAGCAAATATATAGAATATATAGAAGCCCCAGCAACACCAAGTCCTACCTTGAAGTGCATGCGGTCGAGCTTTGGCGCGAGCGGCAGCTGGCGCGGCGGCGCCAGCGCGGCGGCGCCCAGCGCGGCGCCGCACAGCGCGTCCGCGAACATGTCCGACACCGGCTGCGCCTGCCACTGACACATTCACGCGTTTATATTGCACGTGCACACAACACTCGAAACCGGTATTTGTATTTTGACATGTTCGAGGTGAACCGACAGCTTGTATTCTTAAACTAGATATACAATATAATAGATAAGTTTTCGTAATTCGTAGTTTTTATTTATTAATATAAAAATATTACGACCTAATTTTACGATTCTACACATCTTAACTAATGTAATAGCCGAGCAACACGAGACAGTACAGTAGCATTGTGTAGCAGAATCGAACATAGAGTTAACGTTTTATAGAAACGACATTAAAACTAAAAAAAGGAAATTTTTTGTATTGATTACGTTTAAGACAAAAGTCGTAGAAAAAAAGACGTTATTCTTTATGTACCTTATGCGCATTTGATACCAGTAACCCTATATATCAATGGGTTACAAGAAGCCAATTACAGGTTCCCACTGTTCAACTGGTTTAAAAAGTGTTAAACCAAGTTATTCATAATTGATTCATTTTATAATTAATTGCTAATGGAACACTTGCGTTAACGCCTCTGAGATTAACCTGGTTAATACTCGCACGACAAGGACCACGCTATGTGTCTATATTCATTTGTCGTCGTTGGACATGATGAAAAGAACAAATAATTTTGAGTTTAACTGACGATTCGAACAAAATCGAAATGAAAATGCTCTTCGATCAGAAACTTGCAAAGTCATCTAGAAAAAAATAAGTGATGGAATCCAGACCGACTAACCTCCAAAGTAATAGTATTGTTCTCGACAGTCATATCGATACAGCCGTAGAGCCGCCACCGAGTCTCGCTTATGAAGTCGATACTTCCCGCGAGCTGCATCACCACGTGCCGCAGCAATGGCAAGGACCCCGCGTAGTGGATCGACTGGCGTTGGGTCACCTCTGACTGGGTCAATTCTGTGTATTCTGGAATGAAAATAAGAGTACAGTTGTACACCGAGAAATGAAAAAAAAATGAAAAATGAATAGAAATGGAAGTCACAGATTCTAACGAGGTTGTATGTTATGGCCCGAGACGTAGTCGAGGGACCCTCGTTAACATGCGTTAAGAAAGAAAACAGACGTTAGTATTTTGTTTCAGTCTTTGTTTTATTTAATATTTTACATACTATTGAGATCCGACGGTGCTAAGATGTGATAGTTAAAGTTTCTTTTGACCAAGATTCCTTGTAGGATGTCTCCCGGCGCTGGAGGCTGCATGGCCAATGAGCCCATCACCTGGAAGCAAATAATAATAATAAACCATTTCTTTTGCATTCAGTAACATTGATTGACTTAACTGTAACGTTTTGAATTCTTTATTCAAATTAGGATGACATCACTTAAAACACATCACCTAAAGACGTCAAACGTAAGTGTACCGCCGACTTCCAAAGCGCTAGTGAAGAAGCGGCGCAACAAACATCACCACAGCCTTTTCTCCAAGACGTTAATTGACTGTCTTATAAGTATATTAAATCTAAGTGGACGAATATATATTTTTAATTTTATAATGTCATAAATAATTTAAATGTCAAAAAATTTGCCTTTTCAATATATTTTTTTAAATTGACAATATATATATATAGGTATATTATATTAGAAGCTAAATGTACGTAATTATAACACAAATCCATAACATTAAATTATTATGAGGAAACTGTAACATGTTTGCGTTAAAAATTATATTTTCATTTAGCTAGTTTTGTCGTCGACTGCGCCACACGCCTGGCGTGTTTTGTGACTTGAACATTAAATATGTTTAATGTTCAAGTGGGAAATTTAATGTAGTTCGGAAACTGCTTGGTCCCGCTCGGACATTACTCCATCGGTGGCTTCTTGTTCACACGCTAAAAGGTATAAACCTTGGCAGTCTTGTCCCCGCGGAAGGTGAGCGCCAGCAGCTGCGTGTTGCGCGGCGTGTGTATGGCGAGGCGGCCGCGGTGCTCGCGCTGCAGCGCCGCCTTCAGCCGCGACATCTCGTTCTGTTCCCCGTGCACCAGCACCTGACACATTCACCGGGTGATATTCATTGGTTCCCCTCCTAATATACCACTCCATGATAACATTGAGGCTACGGGACATTAGGCATACCACAGAGCGTAGACATTCCCGAAGAGAATAGACGGGTAATCTTCAATATTTAAGGGTGAATTTCACGAACGTTTTCAACACCGCCGCCGCGGGCTCTCATTAGTGTTTATTAAATTGTTACCATGCACAGTAATAAATAAATTGATTTACCCTATTTTATAAATAAGTAAAGTACTGGTACAATGTTAATTTTATAAATGTTTAATAATATAAAAATTATTATTAAAAAAAATGTCGGACACTAACAAAACGCTACACGCCGCGTTCAAACAGTCGTGAAATTCACCCTTAAAGTTTTATCTTTCCGCGCGTCCGTCAGTCCTAATCTAGGGTGGAACCAAACAAGTGTTATTCTGTAACGTTTGGTACGTTACGTCGTATTATGTTGAAAATCTTGATATGTTTTGTAATGATTTCACTGCGTTGTAACAATGTATTTTAGAAAATTACTTTCGTGGTTATTAAATGTTTCGTTATTTTACGTTTAAACTAATATTTAAATAATTTTCAACAAAACTCAACAATTAGTGCTGTGAAGCTTTACACGTAAGAAAAAACGGGTGGGTCGATAAGTTTCGACGACGGCTGAAGGGAGACTAACCACGTGTGGAGGTTTCAGGATATTGATGAACTCTGAGGTCTGCTGGTAGTCGGTGTGCGCTGAGAAGGATATGTAGTCTACTGACATCTTCAGCGGCAGCTTCTGTCCGGACATAGAGGTTATTTCTTCGGGCTCCGACAGGATCGTCTTGGCGAGCGTGCCTTCTACACAGTAACCTGAGGAAACAGCACGGTTAGTTTTGTCACTAAGTGTTGAAGCGGTGGTGGTGTGATGGTTAAGACCCCCGCCTGTGGATCTAAAGGTCCCAGTTTCAAATCCTACTCGTGCCACATGAGTTTGTATACCAATCTGACTCATGTATAGTAGTTTTCATCGACCATCACTTGCTTCCGGTGAAGGAAAAACATCGTGAGGACACCTGCACACTGGTTGATTATTAACTTGTGTGTGAAATGGAGTAGGCAATGGCAAACCACTCCATTAATAAATGCCATGAAAGTTGTTACGTGTGTTTCATTCCATGTAATGACCACGACCCTCAGTCATGAGGAATACGACTATGAAGTTTTGTCATCTCGCGAGAGCTGCCACCTAATGGTGACCTTGGGCTACCTGGAAGAGGCTAAACTGACTGCGAACTCAGATGGACCGGTGCGAGGTACAGTCTAACCAGATATAATAGAAAATCAATGTAGGCAATCTCCGCACTGTGCACATCATTATTTATTTGTTATTTAATTGCAACAAAAGTAAAGTCAAGTTAACAATTTTTAAGGAGTTTTACTTACAAAGTACCTTCGAGTACCTATTGAAGAAGATCGGCGCAATCAGTTAGTATATTTTAGAGATGCACAAGTTATAAATATGGGAAATTATAATGAGGAAACCATTCTAATATTATAAATTCGAAAATCTGTCACCCTTTCACTGTTCAACCGCTGAGCCGATTATGACGATTGATTAGATATAACTATATCTAATCCAAAATTCGTACTTGCGGTCATTAACTAATGACCCCAAGTCCAACACAAGTTAATACGAGTTTAAGTAGATTATAATCTGAACTCATAATCAAGTGAAGATAGTATACTATTTATTCTCTTGAATTATATATACTATAGTGTAATATATATATACTACTACTTGAATTATATATACTATAGTGTAATATGTATATAATTGTATAGTTAAGTGGTATGTACTTTATATTCTCTGTTGCACATAACATTCTCTGTTTGACCCAAAGACACTAGTAGGATTCGAACCTAGAACCTTTCGAATGACAGGCGTCTTAACCATCAGACTACCGGTGCTTCAATAAAAAAAATCAATAAAATATCCTCGTTCTGCGACTACAAGCAACACTCACCAGCAATGATGACCCCGTTCTTGGGGTCAGTGCACCACGACTCGAACAGCTCCCGGGAGAGCCCCGACTGCATCATGCCGGGCGACGCCATTATCACGCACGGGCCGATGTCTTCGAAGTGGTCGATGCCCTGGAGACATCACCATTGCAAACTCTTTCAATGACATGCAAGCAAGGCATCATATACGTCTGACGAACGCCATATTAAGGTATAATTGATGTTTTTAAAATGGTGACGCAGCCGTGGAGCACGACATTGAAAGACAGTTCACAAGAATACACCCTGTTATTTTTGAATATTCGCGTTTTAAACACAAAACTATAGTAAACCATCTGTGACCACGGCGATTACAAAGCCGTTGAAACGTAAGCTACATTAAACTAGAAGAGATGAGTGCCGTCATTATATAGGTACATACATGGAACGACTTCTTTTTCTGAAGGAAAGGCTTAGTTGTAAACTTTTATTTTCGTAAAATTTAAAATTTCGTCATTTTACCAAAGAAATTGTGTTTTTTTTTCTCACATTTTGTAAAAATAATTAACAAAACTTTTTTATCATAAGATTCCACACAACGACAGCATCCATGATAATACAAACGCAAACATACTCGATCCGTATTTTCAAACGCATTGAGTTCAAAATACTGTGCGCAGATTTCGGCCATCAGAAATCATATTTACGTAAAGGCCACGGTCAGGGCCAAACATCGATTACGATACATTACTGTCCAGTGAACTATGCCGGCGAGTCGGGTGACTATAGCCGGTGTTTTTTGTGATTTATAACCTTAAAATACTGGAAAAAGTAAGTAAAATATCCCTGGTACAGAACTACCATTAACATTACAAAGATTTACAAACTAATGGAATGGATTTTGATTGAAAATAAAACGAAACTACCTATAGATCTGAGATTATATATGAGCACTGAGCAGTGACTGAGTTTATACATATATATTGTAGACACTGGGCGTCGCTTTTCATGAAATATGTTCCTGAATGGAAAGCCGGAATGGAAATGGAAGCCCATATTCCAAAGGCTGCATTTTAAAATTTTATTTTGCTTCTATTAACAATTTTAATACTTGACGTGACTGAAAGAAATCGCTTCTGGGATAAGTCCGTGCCTTCTTTGTATGTGTTTTTTGTGCAATAAACAGTTTACAACTGGTAAATCTATATATTTATAAATTCCAATATTTTTTTCAGTCACAATGATTCCTGAATCATTGAAACTCCGCCTGATCGAGTTCCTAGAGAGTAACAGAGAATGGGTGGTCCTTTTCTTCTGCCTGCCAGCCAGCTTTGTGTTCTCATCGGTGATGCGAGTGAGGGCGTGCCTTCGGAGACTGAGCGGGGACAAGAGGAGGCATGATGCCAAGGTCAACGAGATTCAGGCTAAGGTAGTGTATTTTAATTCAATGAATTACTCTTAATCTTAATACGCTCGTTGTAAGAAAATGCGCCTAGCGTGTTGTAGAAATCGAGCCAATATTTAGTATTGATAAAGTATTGATATTGATAGAAGATATGGCCAAATATCTTTGATAAACCCCTCAATGCGTGCAAGTTTAGAACAAAAAATATAAATTTCTTCAATTTCAGGTCCACGAATGGAACAAACTACCCCCTTCAGAGCGGCGCCTCCTCTGCACCTCGAGGCCCAACTGGCTCTCTCTATCGACGACTTTCTTCCAGAAACATCTCCACCACCAGGTGGCGTTGCCTCTGTACGATATACTGCAACTGGACGAGGAAGCCATGACGGTCAGGGTCGAGCCGATGGTCACCATTGGAGACATAACTGAGTTTCTGATACCGAAGGGGTACTCGTTGGCTGTCACGATTGAATTGACTGATGCTACTTTGGGAGGTAATACCGCAATACTTGCTAGCTTTTATGCAATTTAAAGTTTTTATTACTTAGTAGGTAGTTAGGGTTTTAGTTAGGCCCGATGACGATGAGATGGGATGTGACAATTGACGTCTTCGGAGAAAACGCTGCGATGAAGTTTATTGTGCCTCTTTTTCTTCACCCAGCGTTTTGGAAGTCGGCAGTAGACTTAGTTTTATCCTAAGTTGAATAAACAAATTTGAATTCATATCTCGCAAAAAGTACAATGATAGTATTATCCATAATTTGTTTACTTAGTAAAGTGAATAAATTGTTCTTTTATGCCCAATGGCGGGAGATATATACCTTTATATATAGATAGTGTACCTTTTCACTTTATAATGGCAACCTGTGTTACCTATGTTCACAAAATAAATGTAATTGTATTGAAGTTAGTAAGCTAACTGATGCACTTAACTGGAGTGCTGAAATTTGAGACATTTATTTATCTACTACTACTATATATGTGCTATGTCAATCTTCATTGCTATGGTTCTATGGCCCAGAGTAGAGAAGTTTGGCAAAAGTTTTCTTCATTATAACATTAATTACTATTTGTTCGGCCTCACGGTTGACTGGTAGAGAATGAAAAGGAGAATGTTTACATTTTTTTTTTGTAAATTTGTGTAATAAAGCTCAAAATATTCACAGAAGGAAACACATATTTGTCTATCGGGCAGTATAGGGACGAAACTAATAAACAAATGTAATTTTCCAGGCCTAGCCTTCGGCACCGGCATGTCGACGCACTCTCACAAAGCGGGCCTGTACCACGAAACGATCGTCAGCTACGAGGTCGTCCTCTCCGACGGTTCCTTAGTAACGGCCACCAATAACAACGAACATTCTGACTTGTACCAAACCCTGCCCTGGTCCCACGGCAGCCTTGCCTTCTTGGTCGCTTTGACCATCAAAATAGTCAAAATCAAACCTTATATCAAAATCAAATACATCCCCGTTACTGGACAAAGGAATTATTGCAAAATGATTCGAGAATTTTCTGGAGCTTATGAGGAGAAACCTAAAATACATCCTGATTATGTTGAAGCCACTATATTTAGCAAGGACAAGGCTGTTATTATGATTGGCGATTACTCAGATTATGATAGAAACGTAACTGTAAATTACTGTTCAAGGTGGTACAAGCCATGGTTTTATAGGCATGTTGAAAGTTTCTTAAAGAAAGGTGAATCAGAAGAATTGATACCAATGAGAGATTACTTGTTACGCCACAACAGAGCTATATTTTGGGTCGTGGAAGACATGCTAACGTTTGGAAACAATCCTATATTTAGGTGTCTGTTTGGTTGGCTTTTGCCGCCAAAACCTGCGTTTTTGAAATTCACTACAACGCCTGGAGTGCGAGCTTACACTTTCACAAAACAAGTGTTCCAAGATATCGTTTTACCTTTGACGAGACTAGAGGAGCAGATTGAAATTTCTACAGAATTATTCGAGAAGTTTCCATTACTTGTATATCCGTGTAAAATAATTGATCACGGTCCACTGTCTGGCCAGTTGCCGCGTCCGAGCGTCGAGTACTTAGTGCCCGGTACAAATTACGCAATGTATAACGATTTGGGCATTTATGGCGTTCCGGGGAAAGTGAAGGAAAGGAAGTGGTACAATCCAGTGGACGCTATGAGGAGAATGGAGAAGTTTACAAGGGATTGTGGTGGTTATTCGTTTTTGTACGCCGATATCTTTATGACGCGGGATGAGTTTGAGGTTATGTTTGATTTGGGCTTGTATGAGAGAGTGAGACGGAAATATAACGCGGAAGGCGCGTTCCCACATCTTTACGATAAAGTGAAACCCGAATTGGATGTATTTTCTATTGGTGAGGAGTGTGCCATCAAGGAATAATGTGAAACTATGACCTAATTTTCTGGTTTATCAAATTAAAAAAATTACATTACATCTTTTGTCTTATTCTGATATCCTAGAGTCCTGGAAACTGAAGAAAGTTGAACAAATATTTTACCCATAATTTTTTTTCTATGCAAAATTTGGTACATAAATTGATTAAAAATTAGATTTTCACACAGAGTATTTTTTATCATTAATCTCCTACAAAACCGCAGCCAAGTTGAGCAGCTGAAAGAAAATTAAGTGTTATGGCTTAATGGGGACACGTATAACATATTGTCTCTTTCTTTGGCACTGACCTTGAGATTGGAGATGTGCCTGAAGACGAAGGGATTGTTGACCGCTATCTGTCGGCGGATTCTGTCGTTCATAGCGTTCACGTACGTCTGGTACACCGCCATACATTTCTTGGCGAGCGACGACGCGTAATATATCGGTATGTCTTGCAGTTCCGGGTGGAGGGACCAGTATTCGTCTGTTGAGGAAATTATTTATTGTTGACTTTTAAAGTATTATTTACTAGATGTTGCCCGGGGCTTCGCTCCCGTGGGAAATCTGAGATAAAATATAGCCTATAGCAATCTTGTATAATGTACCTTTCTTATGGTGAAAGAATTTTTGAATTCGGTTCGGTAGTTTTGGAGATTACGCGCCTCAAACATACAAACTCACAAACGCTTACCTCTTTATAATAGTATAGATTTGTCACATAACCTATCAAAATAAGCCAGCTGTGGCACATGAGACTACACATATTATTCCTATGCGACAGATTTTTCTATATCAAGTCATTTTTTATAAAAAATATTATTCAATTGTGTGCTATATAGTGTAATACCACATTGGAGACTCCAAAATTCAAATTCAAAATTCTTTATTCAAATTAGGATGTATATAACATCACTAATTAACGTCAAAAAATTACACTAACTCTACTGCCGACTTCCAAAGCGCAGGTGAAGAAGAAGCGGCGCAACAAACTCTCACGTGTGAAGTGTATGGGTTGGCTCAGTGTTAAAGTGTGTCCGTATGTGCCGTACCTAGTATGAGCAGCAGCTCCTGCGCGCGGCCGAGCGCGAACACGGGGATGAGGCAGCGGCCGCCGCGCGACACGATCTCGCTCACGAGCGTCGTGAAGCGCGACTCGCGCTCCTCGCGCTTCTCGTGGATGTGCGTGCCGTACGTCGACTCCTGCGGCCACGGACAAAACATTTATTCTGACCATAGCTGCTGTTGTCTATGTCCCTCTCCAACACCCCAACTAACTCTCCACGTGAAAAGTCAACTCAATCCAATGTTACGTTTGACTTGAAGGATAAATAAATAAACACGCTTCAACGTTTACAATAGTATAAAATATGAAAGTGTGGATAATCGGTGGGCCGCATCGTGAGGTTCTCGACTGGTGTCCGATTTGTGATCTAAAACCTGCTTGTTTCTAGGACAACCCGGAAATGTGTATTTAAATGTTGTAAAGTGTAAGTAATATAACACAAATTTGATATGTAACAGCCCTCCTTTTGTAAGTTTCATGTCCCAGATTCCTTTTTGCAGCAAATAGCTGAAGAACGCGGCACGACAGCTGCTACTCATTCACTCGCCCGACCGACTTAGTCTAGCTTGGAATCCGAGCACATCTAGTTTACCCGTTCAGGTCTAGATGTGGGTTGTATTTCGCTTTTTTTTTAGTTGACGGACAAGCCTAGCTATGGCCCCTCCATGCCAGCGTCGATGGCATTTGACAATGAGACAAGTATAATCATTGCTTCAAAAATGTGCTATTAACATTTCGAAACGACCACTTCTGAGAAGAAATACCAAAAGAACAATATAAGATAAAAAGTCCCATCATGCCAAAATTATAAATAAAAATATCACTAATGTCTAATTTCAAAAATGTACTTAGATATATTTATGCAATATCGATAAAATAAATTCTATGGATATAATTTCAAGGGCACAATTTGACACACAATTTAAAATAAAATGTCTCAAGTTTCTCAATATTTTAGCAAATACAACTTACAGTAATGAGAACATCAGGATGCACGGTGGGAATCTCGGCCGCCATCAAGTGTCTGTCTTCTTGTCTCGAAAAGTCGCCCGTGTATAACACCTGTACAACATATTCATATTATTTATTCGCCAACCAAGTGTTACAATGATCTTAAAGTAATTACAATTAGTGCTTATAACTTAGTCACCTTTTACAGGTTACAATTAGTGCTTATAACTTAGTCACCTTTTACAGGTTACAATTAGTGGTTAAAATTTAGTCACCTTTTACAGGTTACAATTAGTGCTTATAACTTAGTCACCTTTTACAGGTTACAATTAGTGCTTATAACTTAGTCACCTTTTACAGGTTACAATTAGTGCTTATAACTTAGTCACCTTTTACAGGTTACAATTAGTGCTTATAACTTAGTCACCTTTTACAGGTTACAATTAGTGCTTATAACTTAGTCACCTTTTACATGTATTGCGAATTTTAGTGTCTCTGTATTATAATATCAGTAGACATTTACATTTAATTTTATAGTCGTCTTATAATAATTATCATGTAATATATCATCTATATTCTATACTCGTCATATAACATAATATACATTATTGTCCCACTAATATTATAGATTACTAGCTTTTGCCCACGACTTCGTATGTGAGTAAAAATCCGTTTCCCGTGGGAATTTCAGGAAATCCCTTCTAAGTGCTCCCCTACACTGTCCTAGGAACCTACACACCAAATTTCAGCTTTCTACGCCCAGTAGCTGCGGCTGTGCGTTGTCTGTTAGTCAGTCACTCATTAACGCAAGAGTTTTATATATAGATATTAGAGCTCTAATTTTAGGTGGCTTACATCTAATTGTAATGTCTGTAATTTTGACAATAGTCATAACTAACATTATAACTAATGTAAACCTAACGGTTTATACTAAGTTATTTGTTGTGTTTTTTATATTAGGACAAATCATACAGATTGAGTTAGCCCCAAAGTAAGTTCGAGACTTGTGTTATGGGATACTAACTCAACGATATTATATTTTATAACAAATACATATACATATAGATAAACATCCAAGACCCGGGCCAATCAAAAAAAGATCATTTTCCATCATGATCCCACCGGAGATCGAACCCGGGACCTCTCGGTTGCTAATTGATTAATTTTTAGTGATAGATAATCACAGTATCATTCTCAACCTTGACATTGGCAAAATCATAGTCTTCGTCAAAGATGGAGTAATAAAATTAACAAGAGAAATCAAACTTCAGCGCCTAGACAAACCATTACATGGTTTTAGTTGTTGGAATATTTGTTTGTAACTGTATTTATGTTAGACTGGCTTTTGCCCTCTGTTTCCCCTGCGAATAATCCACGGGAGCAGTTATTTTTCCGGAACGAAAGGTACTATCTCCTTCTCCATACTCCAAAGTATATGGGTGCAAAATTTCAAGAAGATTAAGTAGATAGAGCGTGAAGAGGTAACAAACATACTTTCGCATTTATAATATTGGTTAGATAGTTGGTTAGTAAGTAAGAGCTAACCTTGACGCCGGCGATCTCGATCATGAACATGGCGGCGCCGAGTACGTGGCCCGCGTTGTACGCCCAGAACCGCACGCCGCGCACGTCCTTCTCCTCGTGGAAGTTGAGGCTCTCGATGCGGTCCATCGAGCCTTCCAGGTCCGACTCCGTGTACAGCATCTGTTCCGTCGATATGTTGCTGGAAGTGGCCTTTGACACTTAACAAGGCTTCAACTGAATAACATCACTGGTTTGGGGACTGTTTGCTGACAAAAAATAGAGATGGTCACCATGCCAGACGAGGATTCGATCGCCGGTCGGGTCTACATGGAAAATGATCTTTTTTCAAATTGGCCTGGGATGTTCATCTATATATGTATATGTTATATAGCATCGTTGAGTTAGTATCCCATAACACAAGTCTCGAACTTACTTTGAGGCTAGCTCAATCTGTGTGATTTGTCCTTATACTTTATTCATGTGTTTAATCAATACTTCTATGATGTGTAGGAACACAAAAAGAAGTGATAGTGACCCAATAGTGAAATGTGCCTGGTTCACATCTCTTGTGTCACACAAGAGTCATTGCCTTTGCTTCCATGAAAACCTTTTAATGTACTGTACTCTAATTGATGATATATCAGTTACTGAATTTCGCATTGCATAATTATATACTAAATAACAGGTATTAAACGCGCACATACCTTTTCTATTTCCCAGACGTCGCCCAGTGACCACGGACCATTGTAACAAGGTCCGAACCGTAAGGCGTTTAATACCTGTTATTTAGTATATAACAAAATTTAATTATAACACACACCTAACTTTGATGTAATCAGAGACCAGCCACCGGTATATAGCTTTGGTGGCATGTGTCATGAACACCCGGCCTTTAAATGAAGTCTTCGTCAGAAACCAGGGTAGCGCTCCACTATGGTCCAGGTGAAAACTGCAAGACAAACATTATTAAAAATATAAAAAATAATTCAAGTTTATTCTTTACACTGTTCTAGAATAAAATCAACAATACAATAGGAATTAGTCCCCTTTCTTTTATCAAGTATTTTCCGGTTACTTCCCTAGCAATCAAAAAATCAAATATTAGAACCTAGGCTGCTATCTACTTCAGTTTACATGATCTTGGGTTCTGTTGCAAAAATCTATAGTGAGATTGATAAATAAAAAAGTTGAATCAAGTTATTCATTTTGTGTTAAATACTTGCTGAAATTTTATCAGATGTTGTGAAAGTTTATCATGTGTCTGTGGCAAAATTAAACACTAAATTGATCAAATCCTTTTTCTTGGATAGCTTCATCAGAAGCTGCCATCTAGTCAACCCAAGTGAAGAAAATTTTCCACTTAGTGTAATGAGCGGACAAGCCATTGAAACCATCTTCTGAAAATACACAAAGTCTGCACTTACTGAGATATCAAGAGCAGGTCCACCTCGTCTGCCTCTATCAAGTCCACAAATGGCAGAGCATCCATTCCGGACAATCCTGGGTGAATGCCGCAGTCCAGCTGTAAATCAGAGTATTTATTCAGAAGTTAGCCTTTACTATTATTTATATATTTATTTAATCAATAAATTAAATCTTACACTACTATTGGATAAACAATGCGACCGATAAGCAATACAATTAAATTGCATATAAAGCTGTTCTTATGAATATAATAAAGCCTGAAATCAAAATTCTACGATTTTTCTCAAACAGCTACAAACTAAGAGTTTCAATTAGGTGAGAAAATTATAACATCTATGGTGTAGTGGTCACCAACCCATCTACTATATGAAGGTCCTGGGTTCGATTCTTATTTGTAATCACAAATATTTGTCAGTGGTTCCGAGTGTTGTTGTCCATTTCTATGTTTGTGTCCATTGGGCCTAGGATTCAAGCTTAGTGCTTGTGTAGACTATGAGTTTTGTCCATTTATAAAAAGGTGACTTAATAATACACAAATAAGGTACATGTACTAAGTATTTCTAGTTCTGGTATGGCCAGAAACAGAAGTGATTTAGTTAGCAACAAACATACCATTATTTTCTTCCCTTTGAACTCTAACATTATACATGATCTGCCTACTTCTTGTCCAGCACCTCTGGAAACCAAAAATAATAAAATATTAAGTGTTATCTTATCATAGCAACCTATGATTGTTACAATTTTGTGGCAAAACCGAATAAATATTTCGGTCTCTGCTACATAACTACGCGCAATTGTATTATTTACTTCTAGGATAATTAAATCAGTTAAAATAACAGATGAATTTACTTCAAACTTATTGTAAAGCGTATATTTACAGTGGTCTGATGGTAAGCTGATCGCTCTCTTCCAGTGGTCCGGGATCTGTCCCTTTCCTTGGATTTGTGGTCATATTGTATGATATTGCTTCCTGTCTTCAAAAATAACACATTTACACTTATATCAATGATTTTAAATTGCCAGCAAACATATTAAACAATATCAGCAAAACAATCAACCGGTCGGTGACAAACACCAATCTAATCTAGGTTATATTTTGAATTGAATGTTGCCAATTGATATCAAAAATATTAAAATAGGTAATAATTCAAATTGATTGAATTGTTTTATTTGTATTCTTTGAAAGAATGTATTTTGTCATTTTGTAATAAATTGTGTAATAAATAATGAACTAGCATTCGCGGTTTGCGAATACGAAATATATTCCTCATTTCGCGAAAGATATGTTTCCTTAATAATCTGGCAAGCATATAGTATATAACTGACATTGACATTAATCGTGCATGCATGGCATGGATGGTGCTTTTTGTTGGTTAGATTTCGAAAACGTAAATAAAATAAAATATGTCTAAAAAGAAGTTATTTGACGAGGATTCCGACGAAGAAATAGACCTCAAAACTGAAAATGAGTACGCAAAGAAATACGACGCTTGGCGGGAGAAAGAAGAGATGCACAAACGTGAGTATTGTTTTCAAAAAATAAATAAGAACAAACCCTTCATACCACCATTTTCTTTTGCTAAGTCAATTTTTAAAACCCACAGTGGAGCAGAAGTATGGATCTAAAGCATTAAACTCTGACGCTTCGTTGTCTACTGATAGTGAAGATGAGAGTGACGAGCCTCTGGAAGTCAGCGAAGAAACCGAGAAGCAGTTCCTTAAGACCCTGGCGCTGCTCAAGACCAAGGATCCCAGGATATATGATTCAAGTTACAAGTTTTTTGATGAAAATAAGGAAAAACAACCAGGTGATTATGATAAAAATAGGAGTATGGAACTTCTAGTTTTTTCTTTATCTATAAGACAGTCAATTAAAGTATTTATATAAAATGGATTTCTCCAGTAAACTACAAATCAAGCAAACAATAAACTTGCTTTGTTTTGTCACGGACAATGATGAAGGTTGTTTTATTACCACCACATTGAATACCATGCTGTGTTCATTTGCATATTATATTGTATAGAGAAATTCTGTTTTTCAAAATAAAATGTAATTAACAACTAAATAATGAGATGAAAATAAAAAACATGTGTGCAAAAAATATAATTATCATCAATATAATAACTAAAGGCTTTTGCCCAGCAGTGGGACATGTTATAGCTATCAAAAAAAAAAAACTTTTATTTTCAGAAAAAGAGTCAAAAGCCAAGACTTTAACTTTTGATGACAGTGATGGCGATGATGATGATGATGGCAACATCTTCAGCATTGAGAAGAAAGCAGAAGTTGATGATGATAATGCCAAAAAGGAAAACAAAAAGGTATACTCCATATAACCATTTCAAAAATTTTCTCCCACTGAGGGAGCACAATTTTTGCCATTCACAGAATGCAAAAATAACTTTTTTCGTAAAAAACTCGTTTATGTTTATTAACAATATTTTCAGGAAGGCAAGCTGAAAGAATTTCTCACAGGTGAAGCAGAGCACATTGATGATGAGGTGGAGAAAGACCTGGAGCCACTGAAAGCTCTGTGGTCGGACCCAAAGCTCAGTGAGGGAGAGGCCTTCTTGAGGGATTACATTCTTAATAAAAAGTGAGTCTTCTACTTCATCCACTCCTTACTTTTTATGAAACTTCTAGTTTTTTCTCAGTCACATCCCACTTATCACTAATTATAAAGGTGTAAGTTATTCACGTTCACATGCCCGGCCAATTTTTATGAAATTTGGTATTGAGATAGCTGATACCTTGGATTAACACAGGGTACCTTTTACCCCAAAGTAAGTGATTCCCGTGGGATTTGGTCAAAAAGTCTGATAGGCAATGACGCTTTATAAAGTAGATGGTGTTACTTTGCATAAATTTTTTTTTTTTCTTCTAAATTTTTGACAAAGCTTGAGTGCACTTTGTGTGACTATGTCAGCCTCATGGGGGATCTCTAATATAAACTTATCTAGCTTTCATAATGCTTGTCCACAAGATATAAATGGATTTAGCCACCTGTGATAATGGACTGCTCAACGCTATGTTCAGCAATCCATTACACATGGGCACTGCCCTACGTGATAGATTTTTAGCCACAGCTAAAAATCTATGACGTAGGGCAGAATATCGAACACATTCCAGCAAGACATGTATCAAGTCTTCCTCCTTGTTACACACAGTACACAAATCTGACCAAGTCATGCACGTCATAAGACAGAACTTGTTGAACCACCAAAACATGGCCTGACCTCGCATAAAATTCAAAACATAAGTATTTAAAAAAATATATGACAACTTATTATAAACCTGGGTAACACCGCAGGGTGTAGCTAGTACATATTATTTTCATAAGCATGAATTAAGAAGTCTAATATACATTTTTATTTATATATTTGTCATAATAGCATGAGAGATCATATTAAACAAGCCAAATCTAAACTCCCAGATACCTAGACGACGACGACATGGCACCAGTCACTGACAAACTTCTGGACGACGATGACCTGGAAGCAGATGAGAAGATGGTGGAGGAACAGGGCAAGTTCGAGAGAGCTTACAACTTCCGGTTTGAGGAGCCCGACGAGGAATATGTGAGTGGTCACAGAAAACTAAATAAAATAGAAAACGCAGACATTAGTTCAACAATACGTAGACTTCTTTTTAATGATATTCATAATCTTATAATGTTGTTTTGTTAAAAAAATTATTTGCAACAGCTAAAACGGTTCCCGCGCACGATGAACTCCATCCGTCCCAAAGACGACCGCCGCGCGCGCAAGCGGGCGGAGCTGCGCGCGCGCAAGGAGGAGGAGAAGAAGAGGAAGATGGAGGAGATCGCCAGGCTGAAGGCGCTCAAGCTGAAGGAGATACAGGAGAAGATCGCCAAGATCAAAGAAGTCACTGGCAATGACGAGTTGGCTTTTAAGGTAATTTTCGTTTGAATATTTCAAAGAATAGTCCCTGTATAGAATATTCCCATTTTGAAATGAAATCCATCGCAGGAAGAAGACATAGAGGGAGACTTCGACCCCTCGGAGCACGACCGGCGCATGCGCGCCATCTTCGACGAGCGCTACTACGGCGCCGGCGCGGCCGAGCGACAGAAACCCGTGTTCCCGGACCTCGACGAACAACTCGAAATAGGTTTCAATTACGGAATTTTACTAATTTCTCGATCCTGATGTCCTCCAAAAATATATTCATAGCAACAATTATACTTAGATAGTCGTTAATTAAGTAAAACGTATTTTGTAAAACGCGTTTGACTAGTTTTTGTTTAAGGCTTTAAACAAGGTTTTATTTATTTATTTTTATCAATAGTGATATTATTATTAGCCCGTAAACCATAATAAGTATACCTATTGGTGAAAACGATACAAAAATCCGTCCGGAAGTTTTTGAGATTATCGCGTTCATACAGACAAACAGACGCGACACGACTTTTTATTTTTTACCGTTATTTTTTTTTATTGGTAGTTCTTTTTCATTGGTAAATGTTTTTACAGAAAATTGGGACAATTTCGACCCAGAAAAGGAAACGCGAAACGATGAAGAGGGTCCCCACTGCGAAGAAGAAGATTTTAATGTAAGATATATAAATACATTCATTCATTTACATTCATTTTAAAAGTTTGTTGTGGATAAAGCAATTAGTCTCATTGCTAAGCCCTATAGAAAATAATAGCTAAATTTCGGCCATTTACAAAATCATTGTATGTACTTTTATGTCTCGACATAAACATAATGGACATTATTATACTTGTCATATTACTATTTTAGACATTAATTGTCGCCAAGTTTATAGACACAAAGAAGTAAAAATGTCAATTTTCAATTTTTATAATGTTACTTGTTTCTAGCTGTAATTTTTTTTATTATGTAATAAAAAAAATGTGGTAAGTTATACCACAAAAAAAAAAAATGAAAAATAGTCCTCTAGAAAAATAAAGTAAATTAACTTTCAGATGGACGCCGATTACGACCCGAAACAAGCACGAACAAACCTTATGGAGGAAATACAAAAGAGTTTGGGCAAGAAGCGTAGAAACCGAAAGAAGAAGTCCAAACTCGGCCAGCTATTAACCATAGACAAACCTAAGTTCGTTCCGACGGTGGCTGATAAGACATATGATGAATATATGGAGGAATATTATAAGATGGACTGCGAAGATGTGATTGGAGGAGATTTACCAACTAGGTTTAAGTATAGGGAGGTCGTCCCGAATGACTATGGGCTGACTATTGAAGAGGTATAATATTTTTTTTATTATCTCTCTCTTATCTTCTCATATTCCCAGTTAGAGTAAAAACTGAGCTTAAAAAACTTTTATATAGTGGCAAACAGGCATACGGGGGGCCATTTGTCAACCAGCCTTAAATAATTTTACGTGTGTGATTATTTTTTGTAGCAAAATTTTCTGACCACAGTTAGAAACATTTATTTTTTTATATAAAACTTGTCATTATTCCTAAATTTGTTCAACAAAATAATTGAACAGATACTGCTAGCGGACGACAAGGAGCTGACGCAATGGGTGCCGCTGAAGAAGATCGTGCGACATCGTCCTGACAACATGGAGCGAGGCGACGTGAAGACGTACGCTCAGCGCGCGTGTGACGTCAACCTGAAGAAGAAAGTGCTGCCAAGCCTGTTCAAGGATTTGCCCGAGTGAGATATATATTTGTTCTCTCTTTCTTTCTGACTTTCACTCATTAAACTTTAAAAACGAAGGTTAACAAATGTTCCATCCGATAGCAAGAAAAATACGTGTGACTATCTCAAGTATTGTAATTCAGATTGATTTTTAAAATAAGTCATGCTGCTTTTATTACAAGAACAGGGTGAGCGAAATGGGCATGGTAAAATACTATTTTATATCTGTCTATGTCTGTTAAATCTATTTAAAAAGCACCTCAAGTCTTTATTAACTGATAAATGTTATTATACTTTAAATGATTTCTTTAATGATAGACTCGGATAGAATTTAGGGCTAGTATAAGTACATTATAATTCTTTTTTTGTTTTGGATTTGTAGTGGATAGCATGCTCCTCTTTATTTATTTATATTTGCATACCTATATTCGGTAAAACGTGTAGGTCTAATTCATTTTGACTATTTGTACTCATGTTTTTGGCAAATAAATGTTTTCTTTCTTTCTTTCTATGAATAACAATCTTGATTTTATTTACAGGGAGCCAGAAATAGTGATTCCTATTGAAGAAGCAACAAAAAAGAAGAAGAAAAAGAAGAAAAATTCCAAACAAAGTACAGAGGAGACAAATGATGACCTTGCAGATGACAAGGACAATAATAGGCAGAATACAGAAGATGGTGGTAGAAAAAATCAGAAAAATATACCTGAGAATACTGACAGTGATCTAGAAAAAAGTAATGTAGCTGAAGAAAATAATAAAGAAGATTCACCAAATGATATACAATTAGATAAACTCAAGAAGAAAAAGAAGCATAAACAAATAAGTAGTAACGTGTCAGTAATAGCTAGTGTGAATGATTCAAGAGATGGCACACTATCGAAGAAGAAACATAAAAAAGCTAGTCATGTCATAGACAATTATGAATCAGAAAATAATGCAGTAGACATTGGTGTGACAAGTGGTTTGGGTAATTCAAGAGATAATAGTGAAGTACTTGAGTCTGTGAAGGAAAAGAAGAAACATAAAAAACAAGATGTTGAAATTGAAATAGGAACTAAAGTTGCAGAAGAAAATGATGTACATGAAACAAAATTGAATACTAATAGTTGTGAAAGTAGTAAACGGAAACGAAAGAAGAAAACACAAGGATTTGTCATAGAAAATGTAAATAACGTTGGACCTAGTCAAGCAAATCTGGAAACTTCTAATTCTAAAAGTAAAAATACAAATGAAACAAATTCTCAGAATAATTTGAAACGAAAATTTGATTCGATTACTAATTTAGAACCACGTAAAAAGAAGAAGAAAAATAATCAATTTGATAAGAATAATGTAGGAAATAAATTCAAAAATGACAAATTTAAAAAGAATAACAATAAAAATGAAGGTGACTCCGGTAATCCTCTAGCGAAATTGTCAGATGAAAGGCTGAAAGCCTATGGATTGAATCCGAAAAAGTACAGAGGTTTCTTAAAATACAAGAAATTTTAGTTTTTATGTAATATTATGTTCTGTAAATAATTTATTGATGTAAATAAGTTTCGTTTATTATATTGGTTGTTGTTTCACTCATTCCTATGGATCCACCGTCTTGATACACATGTGGAAGAAATAGAGCGCACCCTGCTCTGATACTGTCCAATGTTTATTGTCAGTTTTCATCAATAACGAGGAAAACGGACAATAAACATTTTCCAGCATACTCATCATCATATCGAGTGCGTTATTGCTAACATTGGTGTCAGATTTTATTCAAGTCGCCTAAAAGCATCTTTTACGACTGCTTACCGCCATCTAGTGGCAGGTAGACACACACCAGTGTGCAGGTTTCCTCACGATGTTTTTCTCATGGATTTGGTAAGTACTTCGTACAACAGTACCTACTAATTCCATAGTTTTCCTTCACCGGAAGCAAGTGGTGGTCTATAGATGAAAAATTCTATTTATGAGTCAGATGTTTATACAAAATCATATAGTACGAGTAGGATACGAACTTGAGACCTTTCGATCCACAGGCGGGCGGTCTTAAACGTTACACCACCAACGCTTCAAAAGCATGTACATCAGCACACTCAACAGAGATAAAAAAGATTTCCATCCCAGCTCGTCTGTCATACGAAACGGCAATAATAAACAAAGGAAAAAAATTAAGCTAATATCAATATATTTTGTCATTTTCGAACTTTATAATATTTTCTATTGACAAAAAGAAAACATAGTTTTATCTATGACTTAAGCTTAAAGTGGTAGGCACTTTAAGCTTATAAGCTATGTAGTATCTGTGATTAGAAAGAACACGATTCGACGGTATTCCAATTCAAAGAGAAATATATTTTCATATGGCAACTTTCAATTTGTCATTATGACGTTGACATTTTGATGATTTGTCTATTCCTTTTCCTCTTTCTTCTGTCATCTTTCTTTTTCGGCGAGCCGTGTTAGCGGAACCAGGTGATTAAATTTGTTAAAATCTTCTAAATTCCTAAAATATACTAGTGAATAAATTGAGAATTTCAGTTTACAAAGGTGTGTTATTATTATTTTAGAAAGTCATTTCGTTTTACTTTGATGAAATCCGATTTGTATACATTGTGTCATAACCTCAAACTCCGGCGACTTGGCCTCAAAGTAGATCATAGCGATTCAAACATGATCGCGTTGAGTGGACAACGAGGCAAAAGCAACGCCGTGAATAAATCCTCAGTGCTTTAACTTAGGACAGTTCCATGTGTTAGTGCTATTAATGGTTTTACGGCAACAATCTTTCAATCTACCTACCTATATCGCTATATAATCGCAGTGAAATTTTATGTGATTTCTAATCAAAGTTTAATTCGATAGCTCGCCAAAATGGTGAACAACAGAGTACCGTCGGTATTCTCAAAGACATACGTGACTCCTCGACGTCCATTCGAGAAAGCTCGTTTGGACCAGGAGTTGAAGATCATCGGAGAGTATGGTCTCCGGAACAAGCGCGAGGTGTGGCGAGTCAAGTACACGCTCGCTCGCATCCGTAAGGCTGCCCGTGAGTTGCTTACGCTGGAGGAGAAGGATCCTAAGAGGTTGTTCGAAGGTATGTGCATACTTATGTTAGCGTCTTTATAAGCATCAACCAAGTTCTAAATTATTTAACAGATGACCAAAGACTACAAGCTTAATTTGTTAAATTTCCTAGTTAACATATTAACATAGTTTAGAATAAAGGTTGACTTGTCGCCGGGACCTAAATAGATGAACTCTTACAATATGATGATAAATATCTGGCAACCTCTTGTCTGAAGATACTTTGAGGACCTCTTAACATACCTGACATCCCTTCCACAATCCACTACAACTCCTTTATTGCATCAACTTCATAAAATACCTTGATAATTCCAGGCAATGCCCTCCTCCGTCGTTTGGTCAGGATTGGAGTGTTGGATGAGAAACAGATGAAGCTTGATTATGTACTCGGTCTGAAGATTGAGGACTTCTTGGAGCGCCGCCTGCAGACCCAGGTTTTCAAGGCTGGTCTGGCTAAATCCATCCATCATGCCCGCATCCTCATCAGGCAAAGACATATCCGGTAAGGTTTTTCTCAAATCAATTTTTGTGGTGGATATTTTAATTTTATTATGCTCATAGAGATTAAGTTTTGTATTATTTGGCAATCTTACATTAGTTATGTTTAAAATCAAATTATACTCAAATTGTCTATAAAATTGCATTATTGCATTGTAAGCATTTCTTTTAAAATTAGGCTTTCAATGGCACTTTTTCACATAAGTTTTAAATCATAAAGTATTTCTTTAAAAAAAAGCTACAAAATACTGACTTGATTCTGTTATATAATTTAAATAGCTTTTATCGTTTTAATGTGAACAATAAATGCAGGTAAAGAACTTGGCACCTCAGTAGAAGCTGAGCCATGGTTTGAAACTTGAAGCTGTTTTGCATTCATAAAGACCACTTGAACTTCAACTTGTTTGAGTTCAATGTCTTGAAATTTGTTTATGCTCTTTGAGCAAGCAGGTGAAGTATACAAATATTTTATACATTTACTGGCTGTTCACAAAAGATGGAACAACTTTTATTTACATTTTTGAATGTAATGAAAGGAAACTAAATAGTGATTCAATATCTGTTATAGACATATCCTAGTTTTTGACAAGAAGTTTTTGATGTTATTTGCATAGCATTTTCTGCTGACTGTAAATGTTGCTAAGTAATGTCTTTCACTGATAAGTGGTATGGATTTGTATCAAACCATTTGTGTCCCAAAGCTGGGCAAAAGCCTGGACACCGTTAAAACTTTCCAGTACCACTATATAATATTGTGGCAGTAGTTAATATATTTAATATTCCGATTTCAGCGTCCGCAAGCAAGTGGTGAATATCCCATCCTTCATTGTCCGCCTGGACTCGGGCAAACACATTGACTTCTCGCTGAAGTCACCGTTCGGTGGTGGCCGCCCCGGACGCGTCAAGAGGAAGAACCTCCGCAAGGGACAGGCTGGCGGCGCCACCAACGATGAGGAGGAAGATTAGACAATAAACAACTGTTTATAAACTATTTACATGTTTTATTTTTTAATAATATCTTTGTACAGACAACAATTTACATTTACATTTTATTATCAAATACAAATTATATTTACAGATTAGTAATTTGAGTAATTGATTAGTAATACAGTAATTTGATTTTTTAATAAGTGTATTATTGATATAAATGCTAATAATGATGCGATGATAAACCAGTCACATGTGATACATTATAAGATGATTATACTTGAACATTTTACTATATAATCTTGTGTATTTTTCTACACCAATACACACTCTAATACAACTTTACACATAGGAAACTTCAAGTTTATTTTACTTCAAAATTTCCATTAATCCTAATCTTCGTCTTCTAAGCTAACACCATTCAGTTTCTCTGCAGCTTCTTTCTCTATGAGTTGGTCTAGACACAAGTCCAAGATTCTCTCCAGCCCTCGTGCTGTGGTTTCCGCGGAATATATCTGAAGGTCTGGCACGTGCACAAACAGAGTTCTTGTGTTGTCTATGCTTAGAGATCTATAGTAAATATATTCACATAGGTATCTGAAATCGGGAATTCATGTATTGAAAACTTGTAATTATTTTTATAATAATAAAAAATAATCAAATTATGTACTGAAAACTAAATGAATTTGGAGGGAGTGTTATTTAATCTGTTAATTTGTTCTAAAAACTTGACTGAAGTTCAGTGTGCCTACATTCTCATCGAGTTGGTTCTGGTCTACACGATTGAAAAGATTTTTCTTTGGTTTCCTCATAGCTCTTGTGACCAGCGTAGCACTTTTATAATATGTAGGAAAGGAAAGGACAGCTATATTGAAGGTTTGTAAGTTGTTTGTACCTACCTATATTTATACACTAGTTTTATAAATCAGACACATGCCAACAAACATTTATCTGTCAATGATATCAGGGACACAAGATATCATTGTTTTGTATTGATAAGACTGCAAACAATAAGTAAAACATGAGATATTATCAACACGTACTTAAGATATATTACCTATTTATGATAGTACAATATACTTTTAATGCTGTCTACATTCTATGGCAAACAGTTTTCATGATGGCGTCACATTTCCAGGCATCAAAAGTTTACCAGCTCTTTCCTTTCTGTCAATGATGCAGAAAGTAACAAGTCATTCAACATAGAAGTCTGTCTTACCTTCCAGCGTCTTTAGAGACTACAGCACTACTTTTCTCATCAGGCGGATTCCCATCATTAAACTCTTTACATATCCTCTCAATGTCTAATCTGGTCTGCATCCGGATAGCACCATCAGCTGGGCAGATGTGATTTGGTGGGCATTTGTCCAAGTAGTCCATCCGCTGGTAGCCTTTCTTGTGGGCTTGCATCTCTAAGGTCAGTTCTTTGGCTATGCTTGATACTCCGACGTGGATCATCAACTAAAATATTATAAGAGCTTAAAGTGGTAGGTATTAAAGGAGTATTCATGTTTTAGTGGTGTTAATGTGGTATTCATTTTAATGAGACAAAGTAGTGAAAGTAGAAGAAATAGGCCAGATATTAATGATCTATGAAAAACAAAGTTTCACAACTATTTCAAAACTATATGTTACTGCCTATTCAAGCATAAAGAAATACTTTAATTAAGTACAATATTTTACCATGAATATCTCAAAATAATCAACTAAACCCAGTGCTCATAGTGCTATATTACTGACAAACCTACCAGATGGTCTACACTTCATATAATTTTAAGTACCTTTGGCTCATGTGTTTCCCACAAAGCTGGCACGAACTCGTCCACATTTTCGTACGTGACAGGAATCTCCAGTGGTACAAACTCTATCATGTGTTTTCTCTCGATACCATCCTTATCCATCAATTTTACAGCTTCCCAACTTGCGTTCACCGGGTGATTTGCGAAAGGACCAAATCCCGTCACTAAAACTATTGGTTTGAACAAATAATCCATATCGTTGCACATTCGGTTTTATACAATACAATAGCTAAAGTGAAAGGAGGTACCCATAAAATATTATGATTTAATTGAAAGTTTTTGAAATGTTTTATTTATATGTTTGACATTTGCTGATAACGGAAGTCAGCTGACTTTTAAAATTGTGTTGGTATTAATAAGGGTTGCCAGCTGAGGTGAGATTATGAATATGATGCCGCACAAGTTAATTGTATTTGCCCATTTCGAAGAAAAAAAGTAATTCAATCAAGATAATCATTCATTCACAATATTTTTCATTCAATGATTTTGTGTCTGTCTTCTGTCTTTCTGTGATGTGATCTGTCTGTCTGCCTGTCTCTTTTTTCAAAGCGCGTTTTGTTTTAAATTTAATGCTATTTATTAAATTAGTTGAAAAAATTGTGCATTAAAAACAAATACTGTGTTCTTTTGGGCCTTTAAAAGAAGCTCTCAGTATAATATCATTTCGAAATACAAAGGAGGTTTTTGCCTCATTTATAGGTTATGTGAGCACTGTCCATATTTTAGTTGAAAGTCCCATTGAAGATGACTGAGGGAGAATCTAATAACAATTCTCGGGTAGTGGCGATATCACGGCCATTCGTGAAGCGGAAAGTGGAATGTGCAGGTACCGCATTCTTAAGATATTATAGTATAAAATGCCACGGGGAAGATGCTTTATTTAGTACTTCTGACTCGCAAGAGAAAGCAGAGGAGGTAACTTTTGAGGATGATGTCGACTATTTACGGAGTTTAGACCCCAAGGACTGGAAGAATCAGGACCATTATGCCGTGCTAGGTATCAAAAATCTACGTAACAAGGCATCCGACGACGACATCAAGCGCGCTTACCGCCAAAAGGTTTTGAAACACCATCCTGACAAACGGAAGGCGCAGGGCGAGGAAGTGCGTAGTGACGACGACTACTTCACTTGTATCACTAAGGCGTACGAAATCCTCGGCACTCCAGTCAAACGTAGGTCATATGATTCTGTAGATCCCTTGGTAGACGATTCCATTCCTTCTAATTATGATATCAAAAAAGAAGGTTTTTACAAAGCTTTTGGTAAATATTTTGAAATCAACTCTCGGTGGTCAGAGAAGCGGAATGTGCCTTTATTAGGTGATGAGAATAGTTCTAGAGAGCAAGTTGAAAAGTTTTATGCATTTTGGTACGAGTTTGATTCGTGGCGTGAGTTCTCTTACTTGGATGAGGAGGAGAAGGAGAGGGGAGCAGACCGGGAGGAGCGCCGATGGATAGAAAAGCAGAACAAGGCAGCTCGGGCGAAACTAAAAAAAGAAGAGATGGCTAGGATCCGCAGCCTGGTCGACTTAGCGTATGCTAATGATCCCAGGATTCAGCGCTTTAAACAGGAGGATAAGGACAAGAAATTGGCTGCTAAGAGGGCTCGACAAGTAAGTTTCTATTATTAAATTAATTCTATTATTAAATTTCAGCTCTAAAGCAATTCAAGGGAAGGAGGTACTTTCCACTCTCTAATGAAAATACTTTATGTTGGTATAAATCATAAAGATATGAAATAATTTGGCTGAATTGGGATGGTCTTGATAGCTCAGTAGTTAATAGCACTGTCCAAGATTTTTTTTTGGTGGCTGCCAACACTGGTGCTTACTTGTCTGATTTTTTCTTCTTATTATAATTTTAAAAAACAAATCAAGGCAACATTATTTAATGTTAATTTCACCAAGGAGCCTGCACCTATTCGGCTAACTAAATATAGGCTTGTTTTGCAGCTCACTATCACACTTGTGTCTGCATCACTAAGGATTTAACTGCATATCAAATAATGATGAAAAATCAATGCAGAAATAGAATTCATAATTATTAAAGCAATAAAACATTTTATGTTATTAAAGCAATAAAACATTTCCATTGCAGGATGCTGTCCAAGCCAAGAAGGCTGAAGAAGAGCGCCTGATCAAAGAAGCGCAGGCCGCCAAGCTCCGCGCGGAGGAGGCGGAGCGCGCGCGCGTGGAGGCCGCGCGGGCGGAGCGCGACCTCGTCAAGAAGCTGCTGCGCCGCGAGCGCAAGGCGCTGCGCGACCTCTGCAAATCCAACAACTACTACTCCAACACTGAAGACGAGCTGGTCTCGCACATGGCTGCCGTCGAAAAGATCTGCGAAGTGATGAAAGTCCTCGAACTTCAGGACCTCATGAAAGATTTAGAAACCAATGGTAGGGCGGCCTTCGTCAAAACCGTACAGGAGACAGAGGAAAAGCTAGAAGAGGAGAGGAAAGCGTTGTTCGAAACGAAGAAAGCAGACGAACAAAAAACTAAAAAAGACGCTGCTTTACGAACTCCTATAGAATGGACGCCGGAAATGATGCAGCTGTTGATCAAGGCTGTCAATCTATTCCCTGCCGGCACCAGTCAGAGGTGGGAAGTCGTGGCGAACTTCCTAAACCAACACAGCACATTTGCCGATGACAAACGGTTTACCGCAAAAGATGTTTTAAATAAAGCCAAAGATTTACAAAGCTCAGATTTCTCAAAGAGCACCCTAAAGAAAGCGGCCAATGAAGAAGCATTTGACCAGTTTGAGAAGGAGAAGAAGAAAGTAGCTAATCATGTAGATGACAACAGTATATCTAAGAGTGACAGTGGAGGGAAATTAGTCAACGGTACAGCTAAGCCGAAAGAAGAAGTGAAACCTGAGGTTGCTAAAGAAGAAAAGGCTTGGACTAAGACAGAACAGGAGTTATTGGAGCAGGCTATTAAAACGTTCCCCGTTAGTACGCCAGAGAGGTGGGATAAGATAGCAGAATGTATACCTAATCGTACGAAAAAAGACTGTATGAAGAGATACAAGGAGCTAGTGGAATTAGTTAAAGCAAAAAAACAAGCGGCAAACCTTGCCAAATAGCATTCATTGACGGCAATCTAGTTGTATAATAAATTAAAGATATAGGGAGATGTGGTGATGAATATGTAAACAATGATTTTCTGGTCTCACGTTAATGAAGTATGTATAAAAACTATCAATAAAAGATAGTTCTAATCTAAAGTCTACTTTATTAATACTTTATTAAATGACATCTTCTATTTATAATGTGGAATCGATAGTCATTTTGATAGTTACCCTCTGAAGTTACAACTGCCCAGAAAATTAGTTTCAGTTTTATGATATATGTCTATAGCTTGAGTTGTGTAAGTTTAACATCCTGGAAATATCAATCAATTGTTGTTTATATATTTTCACTAGTATATTTCTCCTCTATTTTTATGGGAATGGAGTGTCTGAGAGTCGACCATGAGTACATAATATTTATTAAAACACCTGTAAAAAAATAACAATTTATTTTTACTACCTGACGTCAATAGATTTCTCAAGAACATTTTGTTGAAATTCATTCAAAAGCTCGTCATTTGTATCAATAATTTAAAATGCTAGATTAATAAATAAATAAATAAATAAATATATTAGGACAAACCACACAGATTGAGCTAGCCCCAAAGTAAGTTCGAGACTTGTGTTATGGGATACTAACTCAACGATACTATATTTTATAAATAGATACATATATAAATAGACATCCAAGACCCGGGCCAATCAGAAAAAGATCATTTTCCATCATGACCCGACCGGGGATCGAACCCGGGACCTCTCGGTTCAGTGGCAAGAACTTTACCACTGCGCCACCGAGGTCGTCAATTGTAGGTATTTGCATAAAAACTTTTAATGTGCAAACATATTCCATATAAAACAAGTCCTGCACTTATTGTCTTTAATCAGACGTATATTTAATATATCATATTGAAACATCGTCATGCCTTTAAAACTTGTAATTTCAGATTTATATTGTCTTTCCAAAACTACTTTCAAATATGGTCATCTATTCAGCTTTATCATAGGTACACTATACCATGTAGTGGATATACATTCTGAACTCCCTGGTGCAGACAGAATGCATTTGCAGGTCCTATTGCTCCGTCGTTCTTCGTTGCGTCGACGCAGCGCGTTGCCGTTCCATTGTTTTACTTGCTTTGACGTTTGCACATCAGTTGCGTTGATCCGTTGACTAATGTCCGCACAAAGGGGGAAAGAGCTATCGGGTCGATCTTGCCACGTTTCGCGCATGTATGCGTTATGCCGGTGCATGTAAATGTCTGGTGCCACGATGAGTCCCGTAGACTCGGCGTCACGATCGCTGACAATACCGGCTACTCATTACCGAACTCACATGCCGACGCGGATAAATGAACACATTTGTATGATAGAGCTTTTATTTATCGCAATACAAAACCACCACTGTATACTGATCCGCCAAATACGGCAAACTGTATCGCGATAATGCATAGCCCCTTATATAGTTATTTTCTTAATATCCGCAAAAATTAAAACCTGAAAACTGTATGGTTTAGTGATTTATTAAAATAATTACATAGGTATATGTCATGATGTATGTATTTTTGTATTTATATTGTGAAAAATAGTAAATTTGGAATTCAAAAGCTGCAGTTTATTTCCAAGTTTCCTAACGTTTAGTCCACTACCGCAAACAGACTATATATCTCTCTCTCATGTGCACGTTTCCAATTTCATACTTTTAGGACTAACTGGACAAACCCTTGGAATTAGTACTCCGTCGGAGAACTTACTAATTTCATGAACAAACCAAATGTGCTCTATTCAACAGTAGATGGCGTTAGTAGATTAATTTCTTACTTTTACACAGATACAAGAACATTACTAATTAATTTTCTTTTAGTCAGGTCACGAAATATGGTCCTAAATAAATGAAATTATGCTTTACTATGTTTTATGCTCCAAATAAACTTTTCCTATTTCTAAACTAAAATTAGTATAGAATAGCAAAGTGAATCAAATCTATAAGAGTCCTTATGTGATTAGGTATGTGGCCCAGTGTTCCGCTAGGTGTTTCATATCAATTTTACAGGTCACGGTACGATATTTAGCACAAAACTCCACCTGTCTTCCCAGCCGGTTAAACACGTAGAAAACGACGACTGAATGAACTGACCTTGAGCCACCGACACCTGTCTCGTGGCCTTGAACTTGATGTCCCAATCGGGCTGACACTTGGTCATATTTTTTAGTGAAATACAATTAGACATACCCCAGACAGAGTGGGTATGGGGGTGTCCAACCTCCGATAGGGAAGGAATACATAGAAGAGACTTACCTACTTATTTATTCTAATGCACCATTTTAGAGACAAAAGGTATACCCATACGTTTGCATCTTCAATGTGCATACTTATGTGATTTACTACTAGAGTGTAGGTAAAGCACTTGCGGGGACAGCTTGCGCATATGAGAAAAATAATGTCATTGAGTTTGCGTTTAATCGATATATGTGATTGTGTAATGAGAAAGTTCCCAACCACTTTCTACCACAAACCTAGGTACCTAGTTAGCAGCAACAGCTCGCATATCAAAGTTTGTTTTCATAAACATTTTAAACATGAAAGTTTCTCTTGTGAATTAAAGTAAAAATACGACAGTTAAAACTATGATGGATTTGGATGATATCGCCCGTCTCTTATTTGGGTCATTAACATTATGTGAGTATTTATTAGGTATTCGAAATATCGAAGATGAAGCAATCATCGCGTCGGTGCCAATTCGTGCATAAAACTTGCGATAAAATCAGATACGTAATTAGTACGGATAAGAATTGAAATCCCCTGGAAAATTAATTATTGTAAGTCTAATGAATGTGAAATTGATGACTCGTTAGCGTCAATTGAAATCTGAAAGCATTGGTCCGGTTGCAAACACAAAATCCAAACATTAGATTTTATGAATAGGTAACAAGAATACAGAACAAAAATCTAAAAAATCTGTCTGTTATTGATAGTTCTACATGTGTTCTACACATTGCCGTAGTTACTTTTCGCGGCGAAATCTTTTATTTCACTATTAGGTACCGGGGTACCGGGTTAGGTAGTAAATTAAAATCTTCAAAATTGTAACAATGAATGACAAAAACGTATATAATTAAAACACTGTTGGAACAAACATAGTTGATTATTTTTGTATAAAATTATGGTTGTGTAAAGTTAGATTTGAAAATAATGCGATAAACTCCGAAAGGAAATCATTCGATTAGGCGTGGTGTGACGAATTGCGGAAGCAGTGGTTATGTTTATAAGTAGTATACTGTGACAAGACTGTAACTAATTTTGTTATTACAAATTAGCACCATTGTGAAATCTAAAAATTAGACAAGAGGACTAGTCTCTCTACAGAGCGTTTTTCTGGAATCTTCCGTCGCCTTGAACCTCGGAGCCTAGGCGCCTCAACATTTAAGTACATATAATAGAATGACTTATTATGAACCTAAAGTCTCTTCGTGGTTCTGGCTGTCTTTGTGTACGCTTAGATCTCACATGTGTGTACTTAATAGCGATTTGATTTATTTTGCAATCATATTATACCTAAAACAATGAATGATTATCATTGTATGGCGTCTACTCACTTTAAAAATTAACTCATTGGAACATACTTACTAAGTAGGTACATTAAAAAGTAATGAAATAAAAATAAATAAATGATTTATTTTACTCCGGTAGGATTCTGGGAAAAAGTACCAACTGTACGAGCTGTTTCCGGTTATATTCTACCCGTGTAAAGAGTTTTATCAAATTCTCAATCACACAAAAACTAGGTACCTACTGATTGGATATGTAGGTAGGTACCTAAAAATATTTCAAATAATTATATATCCATGTATAAATATAAACAGGACTAGCGCGAAAGTTTAAAAAACACTAAAAATGTTTAGTGTTTTTTAAACTTTCGCGCTAGTCCTCTATAGTCGCAATTACAATTTACATGTATATCGTTGTTATTACTAATGAATAATAACAACGATATACATGTAAATTGTAATTGCCATCTGCGTAAAACCGAGCATCACGATACCTATCACTTTTGCAGTGATGGCTGAATCCGAATATTTCGACTTATTTGCGGGGACGAGGTAAAATGTTGACGTCTTGCAGGAATACAATATACCTACCTACACAGGTCATTAACTGCTCATACAGCCGACGTTAGAGAGTACAAATTCAGTACATTATTTTGAAAGATTCCTTTCTAGATTCGGTAAATATAATGTACCATAGCAAATAGCTTGCGTAAAAATCATTCATGTGGAAATTCATAGGCGAAATAGAAGTTATGTGTACGTATGACCATCGGGACAAACAACAATCCCTCATACGTACCTAACTAACCCACTTTATTTTAAAACATAGGTACATACTTAATGTAAGTTAAAATAGGTAGGTATTGTCATTAAGTATCGCACTATATTTTAGCTTTAAATATGTTCTAAGTTTTTATGAAAAACAGGTTAAGAAAATCAAAACCATCACGGCAAATTTGATATGAAAATTGCAATATTTATTTTGTGTCTCAACTAAAATACACGACCAAACAAATTAAGAGATATTACAAAATATCAATGGCCATTTAAAAATTACACAATCAAATCAATATATTCAGGCCTATTTCAGCCATTTGCGACGACACCTTGCATTGCTAATCACAGCAAGAGACCGTAAAAGAGGGTATATGAAACTTAAAATTAAACTTACAAATTAGAAACAGTGTATATAGCTAATATATAATACGACTTAGTGAGAATGTGTGAATATATACAGAATATTGACACGCGAACCAGTAGGTAACTTGCTAATTCAGTTAGATTCTTTTTCAAACCCTCATTTACAAAATATTATTATCAGGGCTTAAAATATATATTGCGATACAAATAATGAATAGCAGGATTTACTCATAAAGAAGTTTTTCGCTACGTACGATATTCTGTATACACGTTAAATATTTATATTTTAGTTATAATAATAATATAATAATAAATTATTCGAGTTTGGTTCGGTTCCATTAAGGCACATGAAAGGCCATAAATTGTGTTAAAGCTAAGAATTACATCTAAAACATGACAGCACATGATTTTGCCAATGAAATTATTATGAACAGAGGATTTAAAAACATTTCTATTTATTCCCAATATCCCAGATTTTCGTTGGTCTTTTAATAAGGGGATAAACTGGGGAAACAACGGGGCAATACTAATCTCTAATCTGTGTCTCTAAATATGGATACAACTAGTCCTGCCTAATTTAATTTAAGGAATCATTGTGTAGGTAATCATATAGTGATAATGTCATGGTGATTGATTAAAAATATATAATATAAAAAATATATCTAAAGCCATTCAACAACACAACATTCAGGATTTTGATATTATACTAAATAGAGAGAGTGTAGAAATGTAGTGTTGCTCTATTGACCTTAATTTCAATGAAATATCAAATTATTTATACATTTATTCATATTTTAAGAATAATGAATTGCAAAATTAGAAGAAAATTGAGATTATGAAGATATATTATTAAAATTAGCACCAATTTAGGCACCACACAAGAACAATAATGCCAAAACATTGTAAACAAATATAAAAGTACTTATTAAAAAAAAATCAAAAATTCTAACCAATCATTTGTGATTACAGGCTAACATCAGTCTTACGATTAAGTACAACGAGTAAGATTTCAGTTTCTCAAAACTAATACAAATTGAGCATATTATTTTTTAAATATTCAAAATTGAGATTTCATAAGGAATAATATCAAGAGATTTAGAATTGATATAGCTGTTTTTTTAAGCTATTCATAAGCTAAACTTAGATTATGTTATTTTTGTAAATTATGGAGTTTTAAAATACTTAAAGGCACTTGAAAATATCGCCTATTTACTTCAATAGACCTGATATCAGTCCAATTTAAATTTTCATAAATTAATACTATGGAATGTTATATCTCTTAATGCTAAATCAAGGCACTGACAGCTTAACATTACGATGGCTCATTGGTTTCGGCAGGTACTTCTGCACACTTAAACTGATATTAAATAACTTAAAGCTATTCAACACATTGTTAAAACTTAAATCTGAACACTTCTTAATCTGGATAATCTAACATTTAGTTCAAAATGTTAATCAGTATGTCAATACAGTACAAAACTTAATACACTTGCGACAATACATGCCTCTAATGATCATCAAATAAGAGGAGATTCAAAATTACTGTATCTTACATCCCTTTCTTTTCTTCTGCATGTCAGCCTGTTTGCTCTTCTTCTTAGCTAAACCTTCAGCTGTAATGTCAGAGATGACTGACAGCCTTTTGCTGTTGTCATTCCTGTCATTTGTCATACGCTGTGGTGTCATGTTGCCATTGTCCATGGGGAATGTTGAGCTGTACAAGTTGTTGTTCTCACTAATGCTGTGTGGAATGATTTGGATATTGGAGTGGCTGTCTGTGTTGTCCATGGGATAGTGAGATGCCGGCCTGATGCTCACCGGGTCTGGAAACCGAGGCTTTTTCCCTGTTGTAGGAGGAGGTGGAGGCTGCCTGTGCTGCAGAGGCGTATTTATATTCTGAGGATTTTGTTTCTCAAATTCCATAGATCTAGTATATGAATGAGAAGATTTCATATTACTTGTACTCGGTTCCTGTGAATAGTACTGATTAGATATCTCTTTGGACTGCAAAGCACTGGCTTTGGACTGGATGTGTTCTTTCTCAAAAGGTTCAACATAATTCAAATCAGAGTCAACAGACTTGCATAATCGAAGTCTGCTATCACGGATTAAATCTCTTGGATTACTGTAAGCATCACATAACATTGTTTGTGGAGGTGCCGGCAACGGTTCACTCTCCCTCTGTTGCTGAGCTAGACGCTGTTGCTTCTTCAAGAGTGCCTTTTGTCTCGCTTTTTCTTTAGCTCTCTGAAGCTTCTTATACTCCCGTTCCTGCAGGAGCCTCGCCAATTCTCCATCTTGAACTTCCACAGCACACCTCATATCAGCTAATAAAGCATCTTCACCTTGTCCTTGGCTCAATTCTCTGGCCAGTCTTGCATCCCTTTCTTCCTGTTCTAATCTCTTTTTCATTTCCTCTAGTTCTGCTGGAGAAAGGCCAAGTTCTTCAGGATTAATATCGTCATCGGGCGGAGGAGGCGCAGGGGCGGGCGCGGCGCGACTTGAGCTCGGTTGTGGAACTTCGGGGAGCTGTCGACGTTGCCGACGCAGGTTTATTTCAGCAATTTCTCGGGCAATTTCTGCGTCAATCTCTGCCTGACGCAATCTAGTCATTTCACGAATGTGCAGTTCATGGTCAATACCACGCTGTTCGTTTAGTGCCAGAGGAAAATCTTCTCGGATTTGTTGGTTTCTGTACCTGTTTTCACACAAATGTGAGGATATTTCGCGGTCTTGGAGCCTGTGGGCGAGAGCCCCGTCGGCGCGCACCAGCCACTGCTCCCGGAGGTCCGTAACATGCCCTAGCTTAGGCATGGTGTCCCTCGCCTGAAAACCCGCCATAGCGTGACACAAATGACTTTTTTAATTTTAATCACATGAAAACTGGTTACAACGTAATTACTGACTCAACCGTACAGAAGCATGGACGGATTGAGTGATGGCACCAGTCAAAGGCACAAAACACTATCACACACAAGTTCAACCTTTCACGAATACTTTCATGTTCCGTGGGAAAATGCGACCGCAACTAACTTTTTATACCATCCATGTGAACATTGCTCTAACAAACAATAGAGGTATAAGCTACATAACTAATAGTTAATTACTTCAACTATGTGCACTCATCCATCCCTCCTCCCAAACATACAAGTTATATCGAAATTATTTTATTTCCAATGCAACAAAAATGTCACTTGACTGGAATGAAATGACAAAATTGACAAGTCATTTATGACAGGTGAATTCTTCAATAGAGATGTAACAAAACAATAAAATCGATCGATTCAAAATGTTTCACGATAAACTCTACTATTTCTGAAACGAGAGAATGGCTATCGTGGTAGGTATTTTAAAATTTTTGAGATAGGAAGGTTTAAAAAAAAAGACTGCATGACTGCAGCGAAAACTCATCATTTCGTTGTGATTAAAACTCAAACCTTTACATACATTACCATACCATCCAACAAATAGGTAAAAAGTGCTCAGCAGGCCCACATTATTATTTTATATGTGTAATTAGAGTATCATATCAACTCAACATTGTATTTTATTCTTGTTTTCTGTTCACTGAAATATTCTTCATATCGTCCAAAAAGGGGCTAGCATAGGACCTCTCACTGTGTAGGTGAATTGTCTCAGTTCTGGGCTTATCACATCCATGCAAGAATAGATGTAATAATATTATTTAGCTATTGATATTACGTCCATGCATCCATATGATCATTCATTAGTTTAACAAAATATCATTGATTTGTCATATGTGACTGTAACGTAGGTATGTTTATAAAAAAATCTATTACTATTATCTATCAATAAAATATAAACGAAATATAGAAACGTATGTATATATTTCCAATAAAACAATATCAATGAAATTAAGCCTCAGGCATGTCTTAGGGGTTTCTGTCAGTTTTGTATTCTATTGCACGTCTTCTCTCTGAGGTCCGATGCCATTGAATCACATCGTCACAAACACAGCACGTCCCTGATGTCGACAAACAAATTTTTTAAGAATTTATTTCAACGATTGACATCACCCCTATCCATTTGAGTTCTCCAAGTACTTTCTCTATATTAGCTATTATGAAGAATATTCGGACAAAGAGAATGTTTTCACCTTTTCTGTCTACTGTCGAGCCAAGCATAGACCTCTCAACTTCTACTTTGTTGATTAACCATTCTCATTGCTTAGGTAACATCATTTTAACTGTAATGTATTATAATTGTTAAGTATTAGTTTAATTTTAACAAAATAATTAAGTTTAAAATATAAACAAAAGTGAAGGTAAATATTTATATTTCCATTTATATCACTGAAACTGAAAACAATATCACTGAAACTCGGTCTCAGGGGTTCCCGTTCTGGCACGTCTTCCCTCCGAACTCCGAGGACATTTGAATACATCGTCACAAACACTGCTCGAATCTAATGCCGACAAACACAATTGGTAAGAAAATAAATTCCTTTCTTTAAATTAATTTTTCAACAAATGACAACTCGCCTATTCTTCTCGTGAATTCTCCAAGTCCCTTCTTGTTCGCTGTTATGTAGAATATCTCCTCAGACATCCGATGCAGCCAGCTTGATAAACGCGGATAACTGGAATACAAGCAAACCCTATCAACATCTGCTAATTGTTGCTTTGTTATAATTTATATCTATTGCTTGCAGTTCAGCACCCGGTAGCCTATATTTGATCTCGGGTCAAAATCCGGAAAAATTGGACCCATCACTTTAGCCGTGAAAGCGTTAATTATCCTGGAGGAATGAGGTATAGAGCTTTGGTAAATTTCCAATGTGTTCAAAGGCTAACTACTTATCGAAAATTAAATAAAATATTATACGATAAATAAAATATTAGAAAGCGTTGTGATAATTAAAAATATGAAAAGAAAAAGACAAAAAAAAACATCTACAGATACGAATTAATAACAACTACAAATTAAAAATATTAACTTTAACTTGTCAATTGGCACCAAAATGTTCAGCGTGCTAACGGTAGCTGCTACAGATATGTCTCCAAGCGTGACCCAGCAGCCTCCGAGATACTGCCGACCCACCAGCATGTTTTCCAATTCACGATAGGTGCATTCTACTTCGCAAGCGTGTTCGGGCAACACACTGCTACATTTGTCATATAAAACTGGATACTGTAATGTGAAAAACATGAAGCGCCTAAGTAGTCGCATAGAACGATGTAATAATATCTGAACTTAATATCGCCTTGGTAATTCCAGGCCTTCCCTGCCTTTCAATTCGAAGCGGTGGTGGTCCGCCGATGATCGAAAGGTCCCAGATTCGATCCATATATAGTAGTTTTCATAGACCATCACTTGCTTCCTGTGAAGGAAATCATTGTGAGTAAACCAGAAGGGCTACTACGAAACATACATACAAATACGTAGGACGTTACTAACGTCCACATGCTGTCTCTTTTGGCCATATACGATTGAACGCAATGACGTGCTAAGTACGTGTTTCATGGTAGCCCCCCTCGTAAATACTACAGAATAAGTAAAGAATAAAAATGATACTTACAGAAGCAGCTCTATACTTCGGGTATACGACACCGCTGTCATAGTGCAAAAGTTGCTCAATAAGAGCTCTTCCACCAGCATCTTTAGGGTACAGTCGTCCTGTTTCGTTATACCGTGACGCAAGATATGTATTTATTGCATGACTGGAATATTTTTTTAGTCAACATTTTGTTAATAATGATATTAATTATTACGCCCTGCTGCAAAAGCTGCTTTTATAAAAACACTCTGGGCTGGCCGATTCGCGCTATAGATCGCTTATGCCTACCGGTAAGTAAAATATCGAGAGAAAAAATTAGATAGAAAGTAAAATTAAGAAGGATAGTAGCAAAATTACTCTATTATCATTACAAAATCATTTCACGTTAATCATATCAATAGGGCCTTTAGACAAATTTTATTTTACCTATCGCAAATCACCAGTTCCCTGTCCTTGAATATCGGCAGAGTTTGTAAGGGATTCATCTGTAATCAACAAATTATATTTTTCACTTTCGAAAAGACTTTAGTACCACTTGTCGAAATTATTAATTACAAATATTTAAATTAGTATTCTACACTGTTATGCCGGCTCCACACTGTCAGCAAACTCGGACAGATGCCAGCCGACGCGAATGCATGAACATTTCAAAGTTGGTATGAGTGCTTTTATTTACTGTAATGTTGCAATGTGCTTTTAATTATTTAGTGTAGTTTGATTAACAGTTGACGACAGTGTGGAGCCAGCATTAGAATTACAAATAGACTTACTACGAGCATTTCTGGATATCTATGCTCGCCCTTATCCATGTTTACATCAACTTCCGTGATGCTCAGGTTCATGGCATCGAGTGCCATCATGACGGCTCGGCAAGCAGGACTTCGGTCTGTTTTAAATAGTGTGCAATGTCTGCAAATAGGAATATCACCTTATCTTGTGAACTTTTAGGGAAACAATAACTATTTAAAGCCGAAATATATGTAATTGAAGAAAGACCTAATAATATCTCTGCTCGAAGTTGGGATTAGTTATATTTGTTGGATAAATGAAGTAATTTTGTTAAACGACTTTCTACGACACTTTCCAGTATACTCATCTACTGCAAGTTAATTGCACAGTAGGTATTGCACATATTCATTGATAATAATCCTACTCCTACCTAAAGGTAAGTATTTTGAGCTTTGACAGTGCTAAAATATTCATTACAGGTACTATTCTCTCAGAAATTGGAGAGCTCTTGATCCTTGTTGATACTACTTATGTATATCACAATAGTATAGTGGAAGATCTGTAGGAATCATAGCAAACAAAAATCTAAGAAATCTATAGTGTACCTACCCTCCTACTGGAAACTAGTTTGTAATATGTATGTACTTATGTATTACCTACTATCATTTTAAAATACATATTATCGATGTTTTGGGAACACTAAAATATGTAGTGTCCTTATGCAATGTTGTGTAAATAAATGTTCATATATAGTTAAGTCACTCACTTCAAAGTTGTAGTCAGTACGGATGTACTCCCAGAGGCCCCCATGTTCAATTAGTAATACATATTAATTCATTTAAAATTTATTTCTTATTTTTATCTAAAAGTTTATAAAAAAAACAATCAAAAGAAAAAAGTCATTCACATTGATCATGTGACATTTCTATCCATCTATTGTAATTTATGCTCAGAATAAGAACTAAGTATTTATGACAGAATTTCTGGCCAGTGAATAAAGAAAACAAAGAGAGCTCTAACCATGGATTAATAACTACTTCGGGAGTACCTACTAATTCCATGGCTCTAACAAATAAAATTATTAACCCACAGATATAAGAACATTACACTGATGTAATGTTCTACGACGACAGAAGGAGGGGAGTTATAAGTTTAACGCGTCTGTAAAGTCCGTCGCGTTGTGGTAGCCAAGCGGCTGAACTGATTCTGATCTAGTTTTTTAGAAGGAATTATTATCAGTTTTTTAACTAATTATAGATAATTTAATCGAGAGTTTTCTTAGCGTTTGAAATAATATATAATGTATGTTAAGCCATTTGTAAAAAGTCGGCTATTTTCTAGCCGATGAGAAGACGCCAGCAAAGGAGTTTATTTATTTCTCATCCAATTTGTATTAACACTAATATAAGAATTAAAATCATATAAAAATTATTTTGCAGGTAAAGCCAGATGATCCATGATTTGCTTTTCAAATTGACACCAAATGAATAATGTAATACGAGCTATAATAGAATATGAATGGATAAACTTAGGTAATGAATTATCTCGGCATTCAACAATATGATCTATTCTGCCGATAGTAATGCATAATTTTGACTGTTATTCGTTTGCAAGGCGGAGTCACTACGAATCTAAAAATAAAATTAAGGTTGTTCGTATCAACTCCATAGAATATCACAGGCATATTTTGATTTGGTTTAGAAGTGGGAAGGCGTTTCGAGAATCAAAAGCCATGATAATTTTCTTTAACTCAGCTAAAAGTTTTGGGTATCGAAGTTTTATTCGTTTTTATGGTCAGCACGTTCGGTAAGTTTTACATGATGGTTGCTAGTATAATTTTCTTTGTTGTGCATGCGTGCTGCGTGCGTGACAGTTCAAACTCGTGACGTCATTTATTTATAGGTTCTTTACTTCCTGTGTTATTAGATTTACAAGAGTTATCAATAATAGTCTAGTCTCGAAGCGAAGGTTAAGTTATAGGTTGTCCCAGCTATTTCTCCCCCGACGTAGATTGTAAAAGTGAATCAAGGGAAAGGGATATAACTAAACTGAAATTATTATCTCAATTCGGTGCAATTTAGCTGTACGTTACGATTACTGGCGAGTAATCGTACCGTACAGCTAAACGTGACCTTCTTGTTTCAAAACATAGAGTTTGTTGCGTTAACTGTTTACACCGTAAGGGATAAAGACGTAAATACTCTATCTGTATCAATTTAGGATTGAAAATTGTACCTAATTTACAAGGTAAAATGTTTCATTTTACTTTAAATTACAGTAAGCCATTGTTTGATGAGAAGCCCACGCTATTCGGAGACGAGGCCTCCCCGCCAGTGAGGTTCGTCATGATGACGGCATCGGCCCTGAACGTTGAGTACAAGCTGCATAGAGTGGACCTCTTCTGCTCTGAGCACAAGTCAGAGTTTTATACAAGGGTAGGTGTTATCATGGTCATTATTTAAATGAAATTAATCGAATAAAAAAAAACACGAGGACGTCAATCGAAATGGAGTTCTAAATCATAACTCATGAATCATGCATTTAGTAAGTAATGGATTCCAAGCATAGAATTAAGCTATGCTGAAAACTGGCATGTAACTAATTATAGATTTTATATTTATCGTCTATAAATTAGTTAATTCTATTTACATTATTGCAGATAAACCCTTTGCAGAAAGTCCCAGCGTTGGCTGTCGGTGAACACATCATCAGTGACAGCCATGCTATAGCTCTGTACCTGTGCAGAAGGAGCCGTGACAATAAGCTGTATTCAAAAAGTACCAAAATCAAATCCCAAATTGATCAGATGCTGTTTTTTAACTCTGGCACTTTGTTTCCTATAGATAGCGCCATTTTTGTAAGAAATTTAATTGTACCTTTTTTATTCTTATGCAAAGTGTTTGCATGTCAAGCCAATGTTACGAATTCCAACACGATTATGAGCTTCTGAGATGACTTTACATACTTACTTATAAATATGTTTATATTTCAGTCCGAGTATTTTACTGGCAAATGGCCTGCTGACGAAAACAAAGTAAAAGATTGGTATCGTGCTCTAGATTATCTAGAACACCGTCTCAAGGAACACAATTGGTTAGCGGGAGATAGGGTAAGTTTTAACTTCGTTTTATATTCTTATATATCTTATAATAAGTAGAAATGTGTGTAAAATTATCCACTTTTTGAGAATGTTATTAGGTACTGCAGCCATTGTTAGTAGACTATTGAATGGAAAACCAAAATAGTGGAACAAATAAAATTTGAAAAGATCAATATGTCATATAATTAATTACTTAATTACCAGTTAATGTATAATTATCTAAAAAGGAACATGCAGAAATTGTAACGTGGGTGGCTTTGTTTAAGTGAGGCATTGATTTTGGTCATTGTTCGTGTTCAAGGTCTCCATCTGCGATCTTTGCTGTGTGACAACAGTCAGCTCTCTTCAGCTTTTACTCCCGTTGTCAGATCGCCACTCCAACATTAGTGACTGGCTGCAAAGACTGCAAAAACTTCCATTTTATAAATTGAATGAACGTGGTTTGAAACGATTGAATGTATTTGTTGAAAAAATAAAATCGATTTTATGAATTACATGAGTATTTACTAAGCATTAATGTCGGGGCCCAGTCATTAAATAAGTACGTATATAATTACTGGGCCAACGCCAAAAATAAGTTGCAGAAATGTAGATGTATGTCTACGGGTCCGCCGCCTGGCATAAGTATGTACTTATACCCATAGATTTAACTTATGCTGGAGTAGGTATGTACCTGGCACAGACATATGATACCTGCATACTTTAAGTACCTACATACCATGGAATTAGTAGGTATTTTACATCCATGGTACATACCTTCGGTGCCACTTTGACACTGCGCTATCATGAATTTAAAAATGTCTTTTCGCTGGCAAGTTATTAAAATATTGTAAAAGTTTTTTTCTATAATAGCATAGCAGATTTGAACTAGAAAGCAAATAACTATACATGTATAACTAATTTCATCGAATTCATATCATAATAAAACCATAGACTGACTAAATCAAGCTTATAGATAAATCAAGCAAGGTACAACCCTAGTACACTACTACATGCCGAATGTCAAAATGTCTACTGTCTATGATCGCTATTGATTGGTCGACGAGGAGATGTGAAAAATGGCTGCTTTGCCTTCTCCTACTCAGGTAGAATTTAAATAAACTTTTACAAGTATTACTCTGTTAATTTAAAAGTTGATTCTATTTTCGCATAGTTAATTAATAGTTTTATCAAAAGCGTTCTTCAAAATCCAGAAATACATTTGTGTTATTGAATTATACTACATCAAAGTGTCTTAACGTGAAGGGATTACGCTGATCCCAGATAAATGAAATTTACCAGTTTAATTACAATTTCTCGATAGAATTTGTTCTGTATTTGAAAGTGCTGTGTTTTTTGTGTTACATTTTGAAAATATTATCGTTAACCTTTTTCGGTGTATCCCTTTTTTCCGCGAACATGGAATGTCATGGACAGTGTAGTAATGTCACACCCATTCAAAATATTCTTATAAAAATAATTGCTGCGAGATTTCATTCACTGATACAGTATGTGGCTTGAACCGTTGCAGGTGGCAGGGACCCACAGTGCTATATACGAAGCATATTATCACCAAGTAAGTAGTAATTTTCTTGGCTATGAATACTGTTAATATACTGTGCACGATTGATTCTCTCATATGATCGATATGACGGTATTTCTCCGCTGCCGGTCTGGGTACATGCAGATAATTCATATCTAAATGATTTTCATAATGAATGGACATTTATTACTCTATAGAATAGTTCACATTCATGGAACCTCCCATATTGTTATGTATTTATTTCTTATTGGATTTAATTTTTATTGATTCGTTTTCAGTAAAGTACATATTGATTGACAGTTGATAAAAGTAGTATTTCTTCCAAGATTTTTGCCATGAACTGCTTAAAATACAGTTTGATCCAATTAGAAAGTATAGGTACTTTATTATTTTGTGAGAGTTAAAATAGATTATAGGATAAAACTAAAGTAATTGAAAATAATGTTATCTAAGACAACCCTTCTTCATTTGTTTTTAATCAACCATTATAGGTTTAAGAGTATATATTTGTATGTCTGTCCATAGCATCTAGCAGCCAAACTGCTGAACTGTTATTGGTCTAGTTTTTTTTTCTTTGAAAGAGAATTTAATTGAGAGTGTTCTTAGCTATGTTTCGACTAAATGTTAAGCAGCAGGATACTGTTGGCTTTTTTGTAATCTGCTGACAAGATGATGGCATCAAGACATGTATGCATTTCTTAATTTTTTGTTTCAGTTTTTATTATGAAAGCAATATAATATAATGCAAACATTTTGCAGGTGGATCCAAATGGAGCGGGCACAATTCAGGCTCCCGAAGCTGCTCGCTTCCTCAAGAAGTCTCAGCTCAGCGATGTGGTGCTCAGCAAGATATGGGACCTCTCAGATCCTACTGGGAAGGGATACTTGGATAAAGTATGTTATTGTAGCACATTTAAATATTGGTAATCACTTATTATCATTTTACACTTCATTAAAGATAGTATATTATGCATTTAAACTAAACTTAAATAAAATAAATTATTAACTTGTACATACATATATATGAAATATGATTGTGGTGAAGATGTAATTTATTAGAAGTACAATACACAATAAGTTAAAAAGAGCTTACATAATAAAAACACTAAAAAGTTTGAGAGTACAACATCTAAAATTATGTACTGTGTGATTACAATCTAGGCTTTTAAAACCCCTGACTCAAATTATATTTGACCACAGTATTGATGATATGATAGTTATCTTAAGCTTACTCTGGGATTACATGCAAACTTGTCGTTGACATTATCATATTGATACTTGTCTTGTCACAATGAGATAACATCTCTGAAACTGTTTTACTTTTTCTCCATAAATAGTTTCTTTATGTTTTCATCTAACATTGGTATCACATTTTGTGTTTCCCTTTTTAATTGTAAGTTTCCCCGGTTTCGTCCTCAGCCACAGGTCTCCGGAGCTCAGGTTTCATTGTCCTACATTTTCTCCACCGCTTTGCACGGTCTTCACATAATATCCTTAATTACACCAAGCATATATGGCTTGATTTTCTCAAAGCCAGATAACTGAGGTTGCCGATGTGTAGTAGGAAAGTAGACTCTAGGCTCCGATGCACTATGGCGGCGTAAGGAACTGGGAAAACGATGAGACAGAGAATCAAATAGTATAGTAAACAGTTATTAGCTGCGGACGCCAGCTGTGGTGATAAGCTATCTGTTCCACCCCCAGCTATCTGTACCCCACGTATGTCATATCATACAAACTTATCATTAAATTATTATGAAAAAAAATCTCTGGCTGTATGTTTCCAGTAATAGAATTTGTTTTGCTAGAGCACCAAAATTTCGCAACATACAAATTAATAATTTTTCATTCAACTTAAGATGAAAGCTAGGATACATATATATTCTTTTAAGGTTATTCTTGCCACACAAAAGCCAGCATCACATTTTTATTAAAAAAAAAATCTTGACAAATAATGGCCCACGCATGGATAAAGAATTTTATTTTATTTATTTTATTACATACTTTAAAGTATTAAAAAGTAGTATAGTTTTCAAATATACATATACCAACCATGTTATTCATAAGTTAAAACATGTTCCAAGCTAAAATATATATTTTGTCTCTTTTTGTCAAATCCAAATATTGTAAAGTGTGATAGTGACAAGACATATTTTAGCTTAAAGAATACTTTATTTTTATGAATAAGAGGATTAGAACTTAGAGCTTAAATACAACAACCTATATATTATCCTAGAAAATATATAAGCTTAAAGAATACTTTATTTTTATGAATAAGAGGATTAGAATTATACATACAACAGCTTACATACAACAACCTATATATTATCCTAGAAAAAATATAAAGATTGTTTGTTGTCATCAGCCCGGATTGTTCGTGGCTCTGAAGCTGGTGTCGCTCGCGCAGACCGGCCGCGACGTCAACATGAGCAACATCCATATGGACACACCGCCGCCCAAAGTGGTGAGTACACCTCTCGGTTTCATTCTCGAGTGTGACGCTCGGAAGCCCAGGGTCAACCCTGTTTGGGTGCCGTGCTCTATCGACAATGTGGCCAATTAAACTGAATTTGAATTATTGTGTTTGGTTATGTAAATAACGTCCTTTTGATATTTATTTTTTTACCCAGAACTATAGCTAATTAAAAAAAAACTATATGATTTAAAATTATTGGGTATTTTATTATGATTTTTTGTCGTTTGACATTTTGTCAAAATATAATTATATGAAGATAATACAGTTTGTTTATGCAGAGTATAAAATGGTTCCCTATTTTTATGCATACAATTTTATGTTATAATTTAACACAGCGTACTTTTACTTATTATAATAATAGTTACGCACATTATTAATTTTACTTATTATAATAATAGTTACGCACATTATTAATTTGTCATAATGTTTTTAGGCACAATTTTTTTACGCATACCTACCATAAGCATAACAATTTTTAAGCATAATATTCTAAAGCATATTGGCGGCTTATAGGTGGCCCATGGCCCACTCCCTACGGCACCCTAACCTACTGCTACACTATAGCTTTATGCAAATCAAAATTATGGTAACATACATTAGTCTAAACTATAATTATGCTTATTGAAAAGGTATGTCAAAAAACAAGTATGTCATAATATTATTATGTAAAAAAAAATATGCCTAACTCGTTATGCTAAATTAAATTAGGATAAAAAAATTATGCGCAAAAAAGGGAGCCCATATAAAATAGCTGTGCTTTCTTGGCTGGTAATAACGGGTCTTTATCAAACTGAATTCTGACCATACTATTTGGTATTGCGATGGCAAAAAACGTTCGTAAAAAATCGTCTACTAAATACGTGGCCTTTTTCTGATTGGCCCGGGTCTGTGATATTTATCTATATATATGTATTTGTTATAAAATATAGTATCGTTGAGTTATCCCATAACACAAGTCTCGAACTTTGGGGCTAGCTCAATCTCTGTGATTTATCCTAATATATTTATTTATCCTACGTTAATAATCGGTTTGTAGCTAGAGTGTACCTAGTTCAAAGACAAGCAGAAGGTCAAATAAAGCCCTCGTTTCCTTCCCAATCCCAGGGTGAGATCCCAAAGGTCCCGTCGCAGGCGCCCTCGCCGGCGCCCCCCAGCGACTGGAGCATCAAGCCCGCGGAGAGGGACAAGTACAGCCAGCTGTTCGATTCGCTGCAGCCTAACAACGGCCTTATTGCGGGGAACAAGGTCAGTTTGTTTTCCCACCTTCAAATGTTTACACATCGAAGTGGTTGTGGTCCAGTGGTTAACATGGACGGAGGGCCTGTGATCGAAAGGTCCCAGTTTCGAATTGTACTCGTGCTACATGTGTTTGTATACCGTTCTGATTCATGTATGAACATGATTAATTCATGTATGAACACAATATTTTCTAAAGAAGACATATGTGTCTTCTTTAGAAAATATTGTGAGGAACCTCTGCACACTGGTTGACTGTTTATGTTTACTAATGTGTGCGATCACTTGCGACTAGACGCTGTAGGTAGTCGTAAAAATCATGTCGAATGCCTTTAGGCGACTTGAACAAAATCACCATCTCCGTCTGTCTGTTTAAGCTTCCTTTGTAAAACCAATGTAACGGATTTTCTTGCATTTTAGAAAATGTCTTCCCGTAGGTTTTTACATACATAATTGAACTCAACAGGTGAAAGGCGTGCTAATGGAATCCAAGCTTCCCCTGGACACCCTGGGCAAGATCTGGGACCTCGCTGACCAGGACAAGGACGGGATGCTGGACAGACACGAGTTTATGGTGGTGAGTGGACTAAAATATCTATGTTTTTACATTTGAGTCACAACATGTAATTATTTCCTTTTATTACAATTTACTGAATCTGAATAGGTATGAAACTGATAACTAGGCTCTGCTACCATGTTAGAAAAGTAATCGGTGAAATAAAACATCGGCCGAGATTGCACAAGATTATTATATTTTCGTTGAGAGCGAAAACGCAGTATTCAGCCTAGACGGAAGAGACAAAAGTCAAGATGACATTTTTTATTATTATTTTCGATTGCGACCATATAGTCCAACATTAACACGAGTGAGATCAACAATGTGCTATTTCTCTCGAGTCAATGGTAATGAGCGAGAAAGCGCAATATGTTGCGCGTCAAGTTTTTTGTAAAAATTACATTTTTTGACACAAAATTTTATTGTCGTCAGATCTTATTTCATTCTATGATAGATTACAAATCATGACATAATCATGTCATTTCTACATGAGCTGGATTTCCATACAACTTGGATTTACATATACCTGACATCATACATAAAGCGGATGATTGGGCCTTGTAAAACGTGAGGGACAAGTAATATAAACATTCTGTCTCGTTTCTTCTAGTTTATTCTCTTTCTTGAGCCAAACGAAATATATGACGAAGTTTGTCTGCGCAAATAAAAGTTTTCTATGTCAGGTTAATGATGCAAATGTCGTCCGCAGGCAATGCACCTAGTGTACAAAGCGTTAGAAAAGCACGCGATTCCGACCGTGCTGCCGGCGGAGCTGCGCGCGCGCCCCCCGCGTCCCCCCTCGCGCCCCCCCTCGCGGCCCCCGTCGCGCCCCCCCTCGCGCCCGCCCTCGCCTCAGCCCCGCCTGCCGCCCCGCCCGCAGCCGCCGCACTCCAACGCCAGTTTGCTCGAGGGGCTGCTGGATTTGTCCAGCGTGAGTATATAATATAGTTATATTATTTACTAGCTGTTTATCCGCGACTTCGTCACCGTTATTTAGTATAACGTAAAATTAGTCGTCTACCAAGACGCACAATTGTCTTTGCTAACTAATGTTGCCGGGTGTGCTCGTTGCGAATTTGTACTTATATTATGAGTAATACAAATATAGTGTTGAAGTCGAATCGCATATTTTATTAGCTCCCAACCTATATCTACAGTCCACTTGGGAATGAATCAAACTAGATGTGTGTCCCACAAGCGTAGAGTAGTCACTTTGAAATGTTTGTTCCAGCCCCCGACGGCGACTGCGCCGGCGCAGCCGCTGATGTCGGCGACCCCTCTCGTCCCGGCCGGCGGGGCCAGCTCCGCCGTGACTCTTATAGGTTCTCAACCACCTTCCGGACCTGGTGAGATATCTGTATTTATTATAATTTTCTTGTTTCAGTAGTTCACGAGCAACAGAGCAACTGGCTTACAGCCAACGTATAATGTTTTTGAGTTGCACAACTAAAATAATGAAATCCACTGTAATCCACCATATATACTGTGTTTGTGGGCGTCTGTCAGACTGCAAGGCTCCTGTGCACTTGGGCGGGGCATCATTGCTGAATGCCGACAGATAGATGGGCACAGATCACCACAACTTAAGTTTCCGATGGGCGCAGGCGTCGAGGTAGACAACGAACAAGATGGCGGGACGATCTAGACAAGTTTCAGCGTGGTTGGCAACAAACTGCTCAAGATCATTGACCTTCGGAAGACAAAAATGAGAGGCTTTTGCCCAGAAGTGGGACACAATACAGGCCATGAAAAACAAAAATTTCATACGTAGGTACAGTCGACCGCGTGTCAAGTTACCCCGCACGGAGTTTGCAATGAATTTGTATAGCTCGATCGACTGTACAAAATGACGACGAAAGTAGTCAGTTCTAGTTTCCGTGGCAGGTCCGACGTGGGTGGTGCCTGCGGCGGAGCAGGCCGCGTTCTCGGCACAGTTCGCGCGCGCGGACGCGGACTGCGACGGGCTGGTGTCGGGCGCCGAGGTCAGGCAGGCCTTCCTCGACACCGGCCTGCCGCACTCCACGCTCGCGCACGTCTGGTGAGTCACGCCACACCCAGCCAACGCGCTGCCATTACTATTTTTCCCATTTTAACAAAGTCAATAATGAATTTTACTATATGACTTTATTACATTGATTGCTCTGCACTGTAGTAATGTCAATTTTATGAATTGATTTTGGAAATGATTCCTTCCTCAAGTAAATTGACGGAATGTAATGACCGCGCGGCCGCAGCGGTCGAAACGCTCTGCGAACCACCCACAGCCGAAACTACTGGGCGTAGGAAGCTGATATTTGGCATATAGATTCCCTGAAGAATGTAGGTGAGCACTAAGAGAGAGTTTTTGGAAATACTACCCCGAAGGGGGGTGAAAGGGGTGAAATTCTTTTATATGAAAGTTATACACCGTTGAAATTAGTGATTTGAAAATTTCGATTTTAGTTGTTTACAACAAATTTACGTGTTTCAGACTTTTCTGAAAATTAACTCTCAACCCCTTTAAAAGGGAGGTGAAATATTGTATGAAGCTTAATACAAATTTCAAAATAAAAAGCTGAAAATTGATAAACACATTCTTCATCATTTTTCTTAAAGAATGACCGAGATTATACTATGAAGTTCACGCGAGCGAAGCCACGGGCAAAAGCTAGTACTATATACTATCGACATTGATAAACAAAAAAGAAAATAAAAGAATCGCCAATTTTGACAGATACACGATCCAGTTTACGTTCTCGTTGCACATCATGGTACGGAATTGTATGCATAATGAGTGAATGAAATCGAATTGGCGTATTGTTTTGTGGATTACCTATAATGGATCGTTATATTATCTTGATGGTACGAATTAGCCATTCAGATCAGTTTAGGTCCTGAACTCAATCGCAAGGTTTACACGAAGGTAGACGTTTGTAAATAAAGGATTTTTAATAAATTATGTGAGATGTGTGTTTATAGCTGTGAAATCTTTTTTCCAAGTTTGCTACTATTCATTCACTCGCGCGGTCGACTTAGTCTGTAACTATTCATTCACTCACGCGGTCTACTTAGTCTGCTACTATTCATTCGACTTAGTCTAGCTAGGAATCCGAGCACACCTAGTTTTATTACCACAAAGTTATAAGTTAAACAGATAAATATCCAAACACAAATACTAACAATAGACGTTCATTACAGGGCCCTGTGCGACACAGACAGTGTGGGGAAGTTATCCCGTGATCAGTTTTGTTTGGCGATGTGGCTGGTGTCGCGGGCTCTACGAGGGCAGCCGCCCCCCGCCGCCCTCGCCCCGGACATGGTCCCGCCCAGCTGCCGTCCACAGACACAGGTGTGTACTACGTTACTTTCTGTGAAAAAATATTTATTTGTATTGTGCAACAAAAAAACGTTATAGGCTGCAATCCCACTGCTTTGTCGACCGTGTTTTGACATGTATGGAGCTTTGATATATGTCGACGCACGTCATAATTAGAACCTATAGAAAACAACGGAGCGGCAACGCGCTACGTCGACGCAACGGAGCAATGGAGCCGAGCCCTTAGACAAGCACTTGTTCAGCTATAGTTTTGTGTCCTTAACTAATCTTTTTCTTTATTGTTTTTTGTATATTTGTGTCTGTATGTTGATCACAGGATTCGTGGCATCACAGCCATATACAAAAAAAGAGAGTAATGCAAACATTTTTATCTTTATCCTTACATAATATAAAACGAAGTCCTCTGCCACGTCTGTCTGTCTGTACGCGATAAACTCCAAAACGACTGCACGGATTTTCATGCGGTTTTCACCAAAAGATAGTGTGATTCCTGACGAAGGTTTAGGAGTATAATTTATTATGGTTTTACCCGACCGAAGCCGGGACGCTAGTTTATATCATAAAATGGTAAATTCGTTAATTTAGTTTTAATTTAAAAATTAAACTAGTAATATTTTTAGTGTTTATTTAGAATCGTTAAAAGACGTAACAATTAAGGGGAAAATATTCAAATTCCGTGTAAACTGATAAGCCATCGGTCGCGCCATTGTGACGGATCTGCGACTAATTGCCTGAAAAATAACCTTGTGTGTAAAAACTTTCAGTTTTATTTGTACATTTAACATATTGAGATTGTATATCGGTTTGTGAATTCAGAATGGATTTGTCTCAAGTGAGTTTTTTTTAAAACGTTTTTTTTTCGTAAAAATTTTCAGACAAACTGTTTTAATTGAACACGGATCTTTAAATATAAGCATACCAAATTTCATCAAAATTGGTTCAGTTGTACAGCTGTGAAAGCGTAACAGACAGCCAAATAGACTTTCGTTTTTATGCGTCTACTAGTATTTGCCCGCGATTCCCACGCAACACTTATTTTTTCCCTATATCCTTCGCCATACTTTAAACTACATGTATGCGAAATTTCCAGAAGTTTGATTGAGTAGATAGAGTGCGAAGAGGCAACAAACTTACTTTCGCATTTATAATGTTAGTTACGAAGTTAGGATAGTTAGCATAATATCATATAAATATATTAGAACAAAATCACACAGATTGAGCTAGCCCCAAAGTAAGTTCGAGACTTGTGTTATGGGATACTAACTCAACGATACTATATTTTATAACAAATACATATATAGATAAACATCCAAGACACGGGTCAATCAGAAAAAGATTATTTTCCATCATGGCCTGACCGGGGTTCGCACCCGGGACCTCTCGGTTCAGAGGCAAGCACTTTACCACAGCGCCACCGAGGTCGTCTCTGTATCGAAGTATGGATACTAACACACTAGGTGTGAAATGATAACACACTTTTTTGAAGTGGTAATTTTGAATATTCTTGAATATTCACATAAATGATCTACACAAGGCACCATATTTTACTCACACGTTTGTGCGTTTATATGTATGAGGCGGGTAATCTTCGAAACTACCGAACCGATTTCAAAAATTATTTCACCATTAGAAAGTTACATCATCCAAGATTGCTATAGGCTATATTTCATCTCAAAATTCCCACGGGAGGGAAGCCCAGGGTAACATCTAGTATTAGGTGTTTTGTAACACCGAGTGTATGCGATTTATAGCAATCTCTGGAGCCGGCACTGAACCTGGGACCGCAGCCGACGCCGGAGACGGAGGCGATCGCGCGCGAGGTGGACGCCCTCGCGCGCGAGCGACTGGCGCTGGAGGCGGACGTCAGCTCCAAGCAGAGGGAGGTCGCCGTCAAGACTGGCGAGGCTGACAGCTTGCAGGTGTGGTTCCCGCCTTACAATTATGGCTTATTCTACGGTGGTACCAGACTGATCTATATCTACATATCCTCTAGTTAATGTTGTAATACGAAGCGACTAAGGGATATAGAAGGATAAAGAAAGAAAAAACGTTTATTTGCTCAAACATATTAGTACATACAGCACAGTACAAAATATATAATAAAACAAACAAAAAATAAAGTTTAAAATATAAATAAAGTATAAAGAATTGATGATTGAATTCATAGGCAATGACGGTATTTAAATGACGTTTGATGTTTGGCAGGGAGTCAGTTAATGTTTAAGCGAATCCGGACCCTGGGCCGTTACAGCCGCGAAAGAAACACAGGAACATCTGCGACATGTGTTTGAAGCGTTCTTGCAATCCTAGTTCAATCAAATTTGGCGATTTTATTGTGTTTTTTTTTTTCAGAGCGAATTGGACACGTTGACGGCGACGTTAAAACAGTTAGAAAACCAAAAAGGTGAAGCACAAAAGAGGTTAAATGACTTAAAAACACAGGTAAGTTCTACTCCTTATCGTTTTACTAGATTAGCGGTGGATCGTCGTATAAGTTATGGACTTAGATGCCTGATTTCAAAACGTATATTTTTTATTTATTGAGAAAAAACAATAATGTTTGACATTCACCCTTTACTAAATCACTTTATTTATCATGAGAAAAAAAGCAATTGACCTAAAATTAATACTAAATTAAAAACACCTATTAAATTAATTTGACTCGACATCATCCTAAGTTAAATAAATAACAGGGTTAGTTTCAAACTTTTGATGTTAATAATTTGAATAGAGAATTCCGAATTGGATCCGTAGGTGGAAAAGCTCCGGTCCCAAGTGTCGGCGCAGGAGGCGGCCGCCGCGGAAACGGAAGCGGAGGTGGCGGCGAGGAGACAGGCCGCCAACACGCTGAAGGAGAAGGAGAGGACGCTGCAGCAGGACGTGGCCGCGGCGGAGGCCGACTGCGACGCGCTCACGGCGCAGCTGCGTCGGTCGGTGTTGGCCGTCAGCCAGGTATGTGACTGTCTCCCAGGCTGCTTCCACAGCTGTTAAGCGTCGAAGCCCTGAGGATTATCTGCGATCGAATACCTAGAAAACTGTAAAAATGTAAGATATATATATATATATATAAATATGTCTACTCGTCCGTCACCTATAATAATATTTCCATACAAAATCCCGTCCCAAGCCGACAAATCTCATACAAATGTGTTACAAAAGATGTCTGCCTTGTTTCTTCTAGTGTATTAGAATTACGCACTCTTTTGGGTCACCTCTGAAATGAAAGTCACTCCTTGCGTGATATTGTATCTTTTTGTATTATAGCAAAACAGTCATGTCATACTTTGTTTTTTCTGTGTTTTTTTTTTGTTGTATCTTGAATGTGTATGTGTTGTTGCTTTTTACAAATAAATAACAATCTATCCATACAGATCTCTTTCTTGAAAGAGCGAAATCGAAGATATGTCGGGGTCTATAGCTCTGTCTGTCTGTGACTCCGACGAAAGGATAATAATTTTGATCATCGCGCTGGATGGCACTCGGTTCGAAGAATATCCACTTTGTTCATTTCTCTACAGAGATGAGACTCAAAAATTCTAAAAAATAATAATAATATACACAAGCCTATTCAACCCAATAGCCCTATATGTTGTAGTATACATTATATTCCGTGGCGTGTACGCTGTGGATCGTGCCCCACAGCATTATAGATGAAACATCTCCCAAGGCCTCTGCATGTTGGACCCGGGTCCTCGTGCAAGCCTCTAAGGACCGTCAAACTTTTGAGAGATACAAATAATAATAATAATTGTTTATTTCGGCAATAAATGAATACCATATTAAGTGTTAGTAACAATGTTCTTAAAAATATGTTAGTTACATAAATAATTGTTTTATTAGTAGTAATCCAATAAAGACACCTCATAATTATTTATCTTCAATATCTCCTATATACAGACATAGCTTACAGTTCAAGCTGTTTGTCGCCCATTGAACTTTGGCGTTTGTGACTATTCTTTGGACTATACACCAATCCTGCTCTGTGGACTTGTGTGTTGACTCAGACCAGGTCGTGCTTTGTGGATGTTTAAAGCAGCCTGGGAAGTGAGTCGGAGTAGGACTTCGCAAATTTCTTGTTTGGTTTTTGTGTAGCTACCGTCTTGTTTTTTAAGAGTGCCAATGGATTTGTTAGGCTCTCCAGCGAGAATCTTTCTTACCCTCGATGCTTCGGAGGTGGATTCGATATTTGTGCAATATTTGCACCAAGTTTTACGACTGAAGGCTCCTGCGAGGAGGTGGTTTCTCAATTGTGAGGTTTATTCGATATCTGATCCATCTGATGATCTGAGCATGA